>NC_089792.1:31408670-31431170 GCF_040412425.1 Macrobrachium rosenbergii | reverse complement strand
AAACATAAAAATTCTCAAACACTACTGTGTTGCATCGCTGGAGTTTATTATAATGGTTAAATATATAGTTTCTTGGAAAGATGAAATCAATAACTAAAACAGCCAATCAGCATAGGTCATTGGAGCCATCTACTCAAAGGAAGACATTTAAAAGTTTTATTGTCAAGTCTAGGAATCAGACCCAATCTTTTAACACAACTAACCGTGGCCACCCCACATGACCCCATTCCCATTTTTAGAAAATGCGCCACAACATTAAAAATAAGACATTTTATGCGGATACTAAGGCAAAAAATAAAATAAAGAAATTTTGGCAGACTCCAATATTTTTATTCCAACTGAAGTTTATACGACGCTGGAATTGATTAGACATGATATCATTAATGACGCTGTATTTCATAAGAGCAATCCCTTCAGGCCGGACTCGCAAGAAGTAAGACTTGAACCAAACGGTCGGGTGAAACTATTATACCTACTCTTGAACGTTGCTTCTTGACTGGCTCGTGAGATTAAAATAAGTGATATCAGTACATATTTATTTACCATATACCATCAAGCAACACATATACCGGCACGATTCTTTCGTATCCTTCATCTACCCATCTTCTTTTGTCTGTCTGTTTATCAGTCTCTTTCTCTTTCCTCTAATGCCGGGAGTTATTTATTCCAATGACCTATTATCCATCGAATAGTGTCCTTTGCTCTTATTTTCATCTTGAGGTTTATTAAGTTACTGACGTATCCAGTTAATGATTTATTGTTCCTTATTTTCTCTCTCTAATTCTCTATCTGTTTCTCTCTTTACCTCCCTGTCTCCATGTTTTTCACATTCTCTCTCTTTCTGTTAGGCATTATACATCACCTTTGTTGACAACAACTTGAACTCTGCAAAGATTTGACTTGCTGGCTCTTGACCCATCGCGACTGCTGACTCATGTAAAGTCCATATTATCATGCTTGCAAGGAGAGGTTGTTTATATCACAGATCATCATAATTCGGGAGGACACTCTTGTGCCCGCCCCTCTGGAGTGAGGCCAGTCAATCAACGATTAACACTTGAGATGCATACTTATAATCTTTCGCTCCCTACATATTCGATGATGACCGTCCTTGCATAAAATACGTCCCGAAACAAAAACAGAATCAGTTTCAGTTGGTTGCGAAGAGTCCAGATGTTCACACAAGGCCTCTTACTCACCTTACCAGACTTACGGTCCACCTCTGGACAAGACCCGTTAATCGAATCAATTCTGTTGTTTCTGGCTGGGTTCGAGTAAGGGCGGATGTCGAGAGAGAAAGGGAGCGTAGGATTCTAAAAGTATGCATCTTTAGTGGCCATCGCTGATCGACTGGACTCACTCTAACGAGGCGTGCACAAGGGTCCCTTCTTCCTAATTCTTATGGTCTGTGATATAAGCAACCTTTCCTTGCATTCAAGATTATATACGCCTACAAATGAGTCAGCAGGCTTGTGGGGTCAAGAGCCAGGAGGTCAAGTCCATGTAGAGCTCAAGGGAGTGTCATCAATTTTGGGTTATGCGGCTTTATAAGCATCATTTCAACATGGTAAGTTGTCTCGATGTCAGCTACCCAGTGAAATCTCCATCGAGAGCTAAGGCCCCCTTACAGCGGGCGTTTGCAAGTCACGCACCAAACGGTTACAATGCCCTCATAAGAACCAACGGCCAAAAGCCTGTTTCTTATCTATTTCTATTTGCTACCTAGTATATTTGAAGCTATTTCTTGTGGATCTTTAGGCTAACTACCTGACTTAATTAAAATCCGAAGAATTATGAATGACCAGCTTAATCTAAAACGACCAACTACACCAGCCTTCATTAATTCCTCAATGTTTGTTGTGCCTATGTTGTATCGAAATGCAGAAGAGCGTAACGGCTATAATGTACATTCCCCATGCTTTTATAATTTCTTATATACTTCTTCAGCAAAATAAAAGAATTTCTGCACGTATCCATACCTTTCCATGGATGAAATTAATATAGGCCAGTAATCTCCCAAAGAGAAAAAGAACTGTCAGAAAATATATAAAAAAAAAACTTCAGCATAAAAGGAACGCCTCTGATACACCCATTACTTTCAACAAAACATAATAACATGCAGATTTTACCTGCCAAATGATTTCCTCTTTGCATTTACAAAGGAAGAAAATACGCAACTACCGCTAAGTAAGTTTATCAAAGCAAGATGAAATTTGTGCTACATTTTCGTTGACTTGTTTAAAATTTGTTTATTCGTTCAATGGCTTAATCACAAAAATATTCAATGTAAAAATCCATGCACTAGTTTCTCAAATTCAACCTCTCCCTATCAACCAGGGAAACAGATTTACCTGTTGTGGATACTGCTCAGATATGGAGAACACGAATATTCTCTTATATTTTTTACATAAATCACATCACTGTTTCTGGTTTTATTTATCTGCAAGCTTGTATCCACGGATGACATACCAAGTGAGAGAGAGAGAGAGAGAGAGAGAGAGAGAGAGAGATGGATGACGAAGCGAAGGATACTATTCGATATGCATACAGATGGTATATGAATAGCATGCAGTCCCTGACGACTGTTGATGCTTTGGTTTAAAAATATTTTTGCTAAAACTGTGTTTCTTTAATGCTATTTGATTTTAATGGATATATGAAGTCAATCAAATATCTATTGTATCCCTATAATTAGGAGGCAAATTGAATTAAAGGAGACTTTCGTAGATGACATTAGATGACCAAGAAAATCGGAGAATCAATATAATCACCTCAAGCTGGATTTTGAATTTCGTGACCATCTGGCCATTCCAAATGTAGCGTTACAATGGTTATATAGTAATCTAAACGTGGCGTGAACAATTTGTGTGATGTTATTAATAAGTTTACCCAGTGCGCGTGAACACTTACTACAAATGGGTCATTCGCACTAAAGAGCAACATTAATCAGGAATGCAATTTAAACAATGTATGTATGTACATAAAAAGTTTAAGTACTATGCTAGATAATAACCTACAAGTAATCTTCTTACGATAGGGACGCAAGCGTGACCATACCCCACGTGTAACAGGAAGACGTAAAGCAACTCAAGACATGCACTGGTTCAGTTGGCTGAAATTAACTGAAATGAAACGCCGTCCGTAAGTGATGCAAAATCAGTAATTCTGTGATTAATTTTTGTAAAGTGGCGTCGTAGTAAATTTTATTTTCAGAATGTTTTGGAAAGAATATAAATGAAATTAAAATTGTATTTTGAATAAGTGTCAAGAATACACAATACCCCTTCCAAAAAAAAGGCTCTCAGTTTAGCAAAACATTCAAAAGAGCATGAAACTAAATTTTAAGAAGGACTTGCCAAGCTTTTTACACCATAAATGTACATTCATTAAGAGACACCGTCTCACAGCCTAGCGCCTCTTTGCAAGCCAGCACTCTGCAGGAAAATGGGTCTGCTGAGCAACCAACAAACAAAAGAATGCGAACCGTAGCGAGACAAATGAAACTACAGTAAACAAAAGAGTACCAGCCGCTATAATAATTACACCATCAACTTTTATTAGAAGTTAACCTGGGAGTAACTAAAGAACTCTGAGTACCCGTGAGCGTTGAATGGCATCCATTAACAAAAGGGATGCTTTGTCCTTGGAAAAAATCAGTTGTGCAGAGGGATTTTGCCTATCCGATCATCGCAGTTAAGGGCGCGTTGGGATTTCGTTAAGTTAAAAGAATTGAAATCGGGTGAATCAAGTGGAATGTTGAATAAGACCAAAGTATTCCACAATTACATCACCCTGAACAAATGCATTCTGTTCACAGCGTTAACCGAGTTATAACCCTTCCGTCAAATTTGTCCTTGGAAGAATTTCTATGGATTTTGCTCATTATTGAAAATCTAATCAAGCCATGGAGATTTAAAAAACAAAAACAAAAAACTGAATGAAGTCGGCTTCCTTTTTCTTGCTTATTCTTTCTACTCTCAGGAACTACATATATCTCTAAAGAGGTCTCCACCAGACAACTAAAAATGGACTTTCTTCAATCGGCTCATGAAAATAATTTAAAGTCTGCTGTAAGAACGCTAATCAAAATTATTTACGTTTACCGGACTCACTTAATCACACTTCCTTCTTGATGCATAAAAAAACAGACAAAATTAGATAAAGATATGAAAATGCACAACCATTTTTGACGGTGAGGAATTCAAAATTAAACAAGCGCATACTTTCATCTTCATTCGGCACCAGAAATGCAATACAATGTATGTATGAGACAATGTAGTAAAATGAATTGTAAATAGCTTCAATTTCATTGTTTTAAGTGTGAAAGCAATAAAATTTCTACAAACTTTCAATTTAAATACAGTAACATTACGAAGACAGTTAGCCACGTCATGACAGATTTATTGTATTCGCATATTTGATATATTGCCAGTCAGACAAGAAAACACCCGTTTCTTTTCGATTCCACGTCTACAGTTTGTTTGAGAACAGAAACTCCAAGATGACTTTGGGAGGATGCTTGCATGAAATGCATTTACAGCTAAATCTTAGCCATGTGGGCCGATAGGGCCCTTCAGCGCCGAAATGATTCATGAAAAGGAAGTGGGAAGAGAAGAATTCTTTGAGATGTGGTTTTTGGAACGTGAAGTGAAATAAAATGGCATTTGGAAAACATGCCAAGAATAACGATTACATGTTTTAAATTAATAAGATCGAACAAATCTGGAGATGGATATCAAAGGATTAAAACCCTAAAGTAACAGGTAAAGGGCGAAGTTCAAAAAATGGAATCAGTAGTAAAATAACTAAAAAACTGCTATACATTTTTGCTTATTTTAAAGTCATATTTACAAATAATATACGCAGACAAATACAATCCGTATTTTATATACGACAAGGCAAGTAATTTTTTCCATCTAAGCTACGGTTTGTTATATATATCTCCCATTGTACTAAACAACGACCTCAAAATTGTTACCTGCCGTACTCAACCTCGAATTTCAAATAACCTTCACACCTACTGTACTCGTTTCCTGTCTCATATCCAAACTTCCTTTAATTTTCGATGTTGTTTACATTACTACCTGCCGACGTTTTATGCCTACGTGAATACTCCACGGGGCTGCCAAACAGTTGTGAAACATACCTGAAAATAGAAAAGCAATCATTAGCATTCTGGAAAAAAGGACGTCATCTAATTTAATCTTCATCAAGAAAAAAAAATGTAAAGTGAAAGGATTCAAATTTTAAAACAATATTTATTCGAAAATTAGGTTCAGTGAGTTGCAACTTCAAATACTTTTCCAATTTTTCAACATAAAATGTTTTAAGAAAAGGACTGTTTATTGTAACTTTTTTTCTATCTAGTTGTGGATCTTCGCAGGAAAACAACACACACTAAAAGAAAAAAAAAAGTTTAATGATAGGAACTGCTTTGAAAAAAACAATTTTAAATTCCCGACCTCAACACAAGTCACAGCTGCATTATCTCAACATCGTTTTGAACCCAACCCCAAAAATAATTCACCCATCAGAAGGTAAAAATACGGTAATGCGACCCTTACGTATATGACGATAAAAATTTAATAACAGCACCATAAATTGAAATTTCCGTGAAAAAATAACAGAAGCACAGAAATAAAACTGTTACAATAACTCGATATTTTAGTATACAAAGATTAGTATAAAAAGAAGGCCAAACTCTCTTTTATTCGAAGCGAACTTACGATTCCATAATAATTCCCTATAAAAGTATGCGCACCATCTCTCATCCTGAGCGAAAATTCTTAATCGCATTCCCTAGACCGGCGGCGTTATCTCTTAAGTATCAGGCATTGTACTGCATTGAAGCGTTACACAATGGAGATTAAACGGCGCATAAACTTTTCATTTTATCACAATAAACAAATTGCACGACAGCCGTATTGTCTTTACTCTTATCGTGATCAATAAATAATGGAGCTACTAGCGGAGAAAATTTCTTACCCTCGCACGCGCACATGCAGAGATCGAAAGAGGGAGAATTTTAAAGGAATGCTCCTTCTGGTGTCATGGCAGAAAAGAATACGTATGACGTCACGCAAGTAAATTACCTACAGAGGTTAGGAATTTTAAACAAATGGATTTTAAGGAAGTTGTTAAAGGCTATATCCTCCTTGACTACGGATATTTTAACTGCACAGGTTTTTCAGGAATGCTATAAGGCGACTTTACTGACGAAGTAACGGTATTAATTTTTAAACCGGTGTCTATTTCACATCTTTGTCATTTTGCAGTGAAGTAGTTATTTATTATCTTTAAATACCATAATCTTGATATACCATTTTCAGAGCATTGACACTCCAGTTATTTGCTTTTAAATTGATCTTCAACTCGTTACACGTGTTTTTACACAAAAACACACATGTACTATAATTTGCATTGTTGAATTTGCAAGAGTACTACCTGTAAACAATCCAAGTCATAAATATTAATAGAGCTCTTCTTGATAATACGGTTCCCTGTCACTACATTGCAAATAATCCACAATACTCATACATTTAAAATGATTAAAGTTTACCTATTGTATGTGGGTACTGTCAAAGAAAAAAATCTAATACCAATAATATTCCAAAATAATTAACAGAATATTAATTCCAAAGCGGGTTAGGACATCTAATGATTCAGTGGTCACCCAGGTAACTTCAAGTGGCTATCACTCTCATTCAACTTGCTCATTCAGATGGTTAATAAATATAACTAGTTAAAAAAAATAAATTGTTTGGTAGGTCACAATGTAGTAAAACTTTCAATTTATTTAGTATAAAAAAATCGGATTGATGTACTTGTTATTTCTCATTAAAATTCGTCAGCTGCTGGTACAAATTATTCAAAGGATTTTGAAAAAACCCGTAACAATAAATAAGATTAAATGAATTTGAAACGTTTTAGGGAGTTTTGTATTCATTCTGTTCTTGCCTCAGAGATTTTTAGTATACCTATGATCAATCAAATATTTATGAGTAACCATACAGCACCTAGAGCACATCTGACAAACAGAAATCATGAGTTTTGTCGTGACGAAATATGTTTTCGGTGACAATTTTCAGCATATATAGCCTGCTCGAAAAATGCCGCCGTTTCATGAAATATTTCTTATTGCAACAATCTAATCGTAACAAGCTAAAATTAGCAGTAAATTAAGGTGTAATGATACAGAAATGCAACCACACCATTTCACTAAATAGTTACACATTCCTTACACTTTACTTAAATCATGACTCCTTCGAGGTGACTGAATAACACTCAAATTTCCTGTACAGAAAAGATCGCTTTAAGCTTCCTCTAAATCTTCTCGTTTTTATTAGAGAATGACTTCATAATTCCCGTCATCCAAGATTATCCCTAGCCGATTTTTTTTCCCACTCTTAGGGTGGTGACGGATTTAATGATAAAGATATCTATTATATCAACTTTATCAATAAGGCAGATGGAACAATGCACATGGTGATGTTTAAATCAGGCATACTTTATGCCATCTCTATATAGACGATTTATTACTGAATAAGAAGGAAAAATAAATATTATTGGTTTCAGAGCAAAATTTATAATGGTCAATATCAAATTCATTTTTCAATCTAAAAAAATTTCCAGAGCAAAGTTCATAATGGTCATTGTTAATTAAATATGACATATATATATATTTAATATATAATATATATATATATATATATATATATATATATATATATATATATATATATATATATATATAGGTGTTTGGAAATTAGAGCCCCTCTATATTAAGTTTTCTGCTATAGCTTAATCTATTATTGCTATTTTTCATTTTACATTTCTTGTATTTTTCAGACTGAGTGACGGATTAGAAGCTGGCTAACAAAAAAATCGGGATGGATTGACCGAATCTGGGCTATAACCTTCAGTGTGAGGCCAGGGATGCTGGCGCATCCTTCATTTCACGTTCTGGATAGCTGATACATTAAAAAGAGATGAATGCTTTGTTAAAAGAAACTGGAAACAAAAAATACTGTCATACTCCATTTCAAAAGGCATCATAGGACAGCTAGAAACAAAAAAGGAAAGAAGAGAAGTTATAATGCTGTATTTGTTGAAAAATGGTTTAGCCATTTCATGTTATCAGCAGAAGCCCAACAACACTCCAACAGAGAGAAGACCAGGCATGACTTTGGCTGAAGACTTTCTCCATTTTATCAACCCCACATCATATTCATGATTGTCACCTGAATGAGTGGGAATTTTCCTCTGTTTTAACAGATGGGCAAAGAAAAAGGACAGTCTGAATATTCAGAGTTGCTTACTGGTGGAGTATTTCCTTTCCTCAAAGATCCTGAAAATGTATTTATCTGTTGAAGTCACGTTTTAGCCATAAACACCATGTTTCACAGTGGGCATGAATTTCCAGGACTGAAACATTGGTAGTATCTTAAAGGATCGTGTTGAAGTGTGCACAGTAGACTGATGGTATACCAAGCCTGACAACCTGCAAAGACCGAAGTGGGAAGTTTGAGTCTCAGCTTTTTGTTTTGCTGAAATCATACCCTCCAAGAATGCAAGACGCCACACAAAATATTAAATTCAGAGAAACTTAAATAAATACCTGTTCTGGGTTTATAGTATATATTGATTATATGGTATATATATACACACATATATTTTTTAAAAGTTTAATCATCAAGGCAACCAACACCATAATCTTGGAATAATTTAGAGAGATTTTATTGTTTTACAAACTCAATGTCCTTTCAGTTGTCACCAAAAGAGATGGATTGATTCAGAGTTTTACCTGTTGTCCTTTTAGCCACCTTTTACGGCATGCAGAGAGAGACTCTGACCAAAGACCCTGGGGGAGGATTACAACACAACAAGGCAACCGACCCCATATCTTAGAGGGGGTGGGGGTGGTGGGCCGCGGTAGAAGAAGAGACAAATAATTTTGATATAAGTTCATTTTTGTATTTTCAATCTATACAACGTGAACAGGAGTTATTAGAGTAATGACGTCCACTGATAATGCATGTAACGACTTGTCACGTTTAGTGCTCAGTTACTGAACGATATTAAAGAATGTAAGACATGGAAGATGACTGTACCTTGAAAAAAAAAGCGTCCATGACAAATTAGTTGGTATTTTGTAGTAGAGTATTTTGAACAGCATCTTTTTCATATTTCCAATGATTTTTTCTTGATATCCATTTTTTAAAGACACTAAGGAAAAACGCAAACAGCAGATTTAAGTAACTTATATCCTCATTTCTCGACTATAATGTAGTTTTCTGGATTCAACAGTAAGCTGAAGGGTAGGTCCGAAGGATTTGCTATTTTACGTGGTTAAGAACCAATTGGTTCTTAGCCACGTAAAATAAGTCTAATCCTTGGCCAACCCTAGGTGAGCTCACCAGAAGTTAATCAGCTCAGTGGTCTGACTAAAACTAAGCGAGTATACTTATTTCTATCACTAAACGTAATTCCTCAACAACGTTTAACTTCACTATCAGAGGCTACGATCAAACTTGTCCCATACAGCCAGAAATATTAGGTAATCAAGAAGATGACTACCCTTTAATTCACTGTCGAGTTGAAGAAACATCTCTTATAGTTATCTCAACAACTCGACCACCCAGAACGAAAGGTCTTCTGTACAAAATACCGTCGCTGAGTGAAAGACAAAAGCCTCATTTCACCTTAGGGTCTTACGTGAGTAGAAAACGAACGTGAATGGAATACGTTCCAGCAAGGATGATAATTTATGGGAAATAAGTGGTGGCCGACAAGGTATCGACTATCGTGGCTAAGTGAAGTGTAACGAAGAAGAATTTATATTTACAAAGGAAGTCACAAAAAAAAAAAAAAATGAACAGCCCAACGGGTACCGAGTAACCATAGCTAACGGAGGAGTTGAACCCAGAGTAAGCACCTAAGTGGCCACCCAAGAGCCTCTACCCATTGTGAGCTCTAATACCGTGGAGCGGCTTCTGTTCGCTGCAGGGGTCCAAAGCCCCGTGCATATCTGTGAAGGGAAAATCGCCTAGAAAAGAAGTGAAAGGGAACCTCGTAGCGACGAGGTCCAGCTAAACTGTACAAGGACCGCAAATGGTTTTCATTTACATAAATCGAGATCAGGAGGAGACGGCGATCTCTATCTGCAACATTCTAACATTCTCCGTCCCCTCTCCCCGTCCCCGCCCCCACCGACCCACTTCTAATAGACCGTTGTTTTTGTTACTGATCTGCATACCAGATTTTCCATGGCAGCACTTCATGCCCTCATTTTTATTCTTAAACTTGATAAATTTACGATTATCGCTACTATGTCACTATCGGCTAAATTCTAATTAAGTTTATTACCATATCAAGACGCTTATCACTATTAGTGATCGTAACATGGCGTTAAATTGAACCCTGGAAAAGTGTTAAGCATAATAAATAAAGGTAATTATGGCAGTTACATTAAACTGTTACCGAAAATAGATATCATAATTATACACGTATATATGCTATCTCAATTGATGATATGATATATATGGGAATATATATATCATCTATATATAGATATAGAAAAAAACACAATTATAAATAATTTCATAATTATAACATATATATATATATATATATATATATATATAATATATATATATATATATATAAACTTATATATATATCCACATATTTCAAGTTCTGATTCAAGAAGCACGTGCACTTAAGAAAACAATGTGACTGTAAAATCAGTCCAACAGTGGTAACAGGGAATGGGAGTTTATTGATTCATTTAGTTTCTGACCAGAATACTCAAAATGATTATTTCCTTTGAAAAGATGAAAGCCATAATCGGTATTCCTCATGCACAGGGATTCTAGGTCGGGCAGGAGACGAATCTAAACATAATGAGGCCCTCTTACAAGACGATTATGATTGGCTTAACATTTACTGATCCTTATAATTGTAAGATGCGCACATGTCTACAACTCTAGACCAACTGTTGCAGGAGCACTGCTTAGTGGAGTGTGAAGTGTATAGAAATGAAATTAAATGACCGCCGACGAAACAGCGAAAGAAAATGGACTTCTAAAACAATAACACCATAAATGCAACAGCGTTGAACCGTTGAGAAATCTGGTGATGCAGTATCATAATTAATCTGCGATAGATTTGAAGACATAAATTAATCCATCCTAATACAAATGCATGAGGGAAATTAAAAGCATTTAACTAAAAATGCGAAGGAAATTTTCTTCTGAGCATTCTAATTACATTTAACCATAACGTATACAATAATCACCGGAGTATTACGGGCTTACATGTCGCTAACCTGATAGGCCGTGATATTATGATTCATGATTTGCTGGAATATTATTTTTTTTTTCTATCTAAATTTCGCTGAAGTACGATTTTCTTCAGCGTTACTCCATATCGTAAACGACTTCTGTTTCACAGCAGTACTATTCCATGTTACTCTCATTCTTACTAAACACGTTTGCTAATTAGGGAAACATTAATTCAAGTTGCTCCAAAAGATAATTTTCAGGTAAAGCATTGAGGTCGATTTACCATGAAATCTGAATGTTGTCAGGAAACTAATATTAGCTTTAGGTATAATCTGCAGTACACATAGTACCTAGGGTGGGTCCTTTATTTTCAATCTCCATCCGTCTTATTTTATTCTAGACGGCTCAAATGGTTATCTCCTTTTTCAGGATTGTTTTCTTGCTGTCAAATTACTTATCTCAAGCGTGAATCCCAAAACTTTTACTAAGCGTTCGTATAACCCAGCAGTTCAGGGACTGTTTCTCTCCCTTTGGTGCCAAGGTTTCGATTTCCCATCCAACTAAGGTTTTGTGTTAGAAATATGACTAGCGGGACTTCTGAACCCGCTAAATCGTCACTCTCCTAATTAACAATTTCCATGACACCGTATTTAATTTCAAGGTAATGAATTCTCACAAAATCATCGATCATCATGCATTAGAATTAATGAATGATTTTTTTTTAGCAAATACTTCGAGTTTCAAATTCAGCTTATTTCCATTTACTCTCTGAAAGTTGTGCATTGCTGAAATTAGCTATAATCATACGATATTAATTTACTAATAATCGTATTACTTATATAATAATCAGCACCTTAAATTGTAATATATTTCATGAAGAAAACTTAGAAGTTAGGAATATCTTGCTATAATTTTTAATTTATCGAATAACCCCCTGACAATTTATAGTTTTACAAATACAGTTCGACAGGAATTATTTGCATCACATTCCCCCCAAATTTTAAGCCATCTTTGAACTAGGATCTCATTCATCAGGATTAAACTTCATCACCTATCTTGGATGGTTAATCATCCTTTCTTGATCCCAAAAAATAAATTAAGTTTAGTTTCAATTTCTACTAAATGGCATAGGAAATGCAAAGCATTTAGCTGAGAAGAAGAATGGAACAAATGAATTCTTGGCACCTCTTTTGTTTTTTTTACATGAATATCCACACCTCCATTTTAGAAGGCAGAGCACAAGTAGTAGTTTAGTGTTTCAGCATACAAAGCTTTCTTGGATTATTCCAGCAACGGCAAACAGCCCGAGAACGCCTTATTGACCACATTTACTAAGTTAATTTGCAGAATCGATCATCGCCTCATAGAAAACCAAGACATGAAAAAAAGTTATGATTAGAAGAATGCAAATTAAACAAAACAGTTAAAATAATCACAATGGCAAAATTCTACCGAGATTTCATGAAAATATGCACTTGGTAAGAGAGCCCATAACTGTATGAATCATTCTTTTATACAAAAAGACCAGCAATTAACATTTCTTTTAGGCAGAAATGAGTTGCTCATCAAGAATATGAATGCAAATGTATCCTCATCGCGGAAATATCGAATTTGTTGAACGAGAGGGTTTAAAAATAAAAAAGCACACACATTTCCATCCATCTATCTATCTATCTTATCTATCTATATCTATATATATATATATATATATATATATATATATATATATATATATATATATATATAATATATATATATATACTGTATATATATATGTATGTTTGTGTCGTTGTGGCGTGATAGCCAGCACTTTCGCAGATGGGCAGATGGACAAGTTTCGTTAAATAGCAAATATGCCTTTGATGACCAAAGCAGTGAATCAGGTTCCTGATAGTTAAACGACCGTACTGGTCGCACCAGTGTTAAAAGGGGCATGAGATGGAAGCTTTATCTCAGAAGACTTACTGAAAACCAGAGGGTTAAGCCCCTTCATGCACCACCCCCTCTAAGGAGAGAGGACTTACGCTCATTAATAAATAGATAAAAAATAAAAAGAAAAAATCTCTCTCTCTCTATTTATAGTAGTTCTGCTTCAAACTTCTAAAGTTAAACTGTAATATCAGAACATTTATCTCCCACAACTTTTGTGATTTGGAGCCAAATGGCGACCTACGCGTCGTCACAATTAACCCAATTCCTGGAACTCTGGCTCCAAGAACATCCTCAATTGATGAACTTCCCTCAGTAGCACACATCATTTCCTCGAAACTGTGACGGATTATTAGTAATTACGGTAATTCATCCTTAAGGTTGGTAAATGGCTCGTGTAACGAAGTCCTTTCAAGAGCATCCTTTTAAAGTTGAAAACAGTGTTCATATTTAAGTCAGTTTTCGTAAAACTTTTATCCAAATAATAAAAATTATTATGTTTTCATTGATACGAAACAGCAAAGTGAACGTCTTCAATTCCACTAACAAACACAAAAATAGCATTTAAAATACCTGAAAATTTCGGCTGACTTGAAATGTTTCCTTTTCATAAAAGTAACACCGAGACAGTTGTTACCGGCGGGTAGTCATAATTTCCGCCGTGTGCAGTGGAGCAGAGTATTTATAGGAACCTCGTCCAAAAATATATTGTCACTGTTAGATTCATCTTTCAACTACTGTATGGAAAACTTACTCAACAATATTCACTCCATATACTTGCACAAAAGGCTTCTTAGCAGAGCCTCAACTTTATCTTATCCGCATTCTCTCGCTCTCTGTTCCTGTCTGTCTCCCATGCACCCCATCTATCCTGCACTTTTGGGTTCTCCTCTATTCTTCCCCCACCCCCAACACACTTCCTAATTACCAACGTACCTTCTTCATACTCTCTTCATGAACAAACAATCGCAAAATACTTGACTCATCTTTTTAATTACCGATTTCACTTTTTTTTTTTTGGGGGGGGGGGTGGCTTTTCATATTTCTACCCATTTCAGCTTGACTCGCACAACGTATACTACGCAAAAAATTCGTAATTTACAGCTTCAGTTCATCTACTTTACTTTTGCTCTGAAGATCATCATTTCACTTTCCTGAGAAAAACGGGTCAACAGATCCTTCACACAGTCGAACTTTTAAGAGTCCATAGAGTTCTCTGCATTTCAGCTGTTCTGGTCATCATCCCTGCTTTCACCCGACTATCACATGCTACATTTACTGATAAATATTTCATGAATTAACTGCTACCATTCTTCAGTCACGCATATCGACACTCACGACTCCATCTTTCTGGTTTCCATTTACGTCAGAACCTTTCTGTTACTCACATTGACCCCAAAAACTTTCACTTCTAGTGTTTGATTTGCCCGAAGATGTTTCTAACTGGTTACACTCAAGTTTATTGTAATAATGACACCATCTTGTTCATAACTTTCAAGTAACGTGAGCACTATGCTACACTATGAGAAATAATGGGGATTTACAAATTTAAATACATAAGCAAAACAGAGTTGGTTAAAAAAACAGAGTATGAAAATATGAAACTACACATTTCAGTTCGGAAGAGAGTTTTTTTATTAGAGATGGGTGCCTACATCTTTAAGAAAAATAATGATCTACCTATGGAGAGAGAGAGAGAGAGAGAGAGAGAGAGAGAGAGAGAGAGAGAGAGAGAGAGAGAGAGAGAGAGAGAGAGAGAGAGAGAGAGAATACGAGGCTCTGAATGAAAATAATTAATTGATAATCCAACATGCAAACCAAGAATCAAAACAACATAGTTGACCATTCAGGTATGTTTCCTTGTGAATTTCTAACAATCAAGCCATGGGGTTCACCACATGAAAGAACACTTAACAATTATTTTGGTGAAAACTTTAATGCACCGTGAGCAATATGGAAGGAACACTTTTTTTCAAGAGTTACAAATTTGTTATTTGTTTACCATTATCAATGAAAAAATTAAACTACACTATTGATTAGCTCTCTTTTTCTACTATCAACCTTGTAAAGCTACAAGCCTATAGTATGTACTATAGTCAACGGTGCGTTGACTTAACCAGACCATATACATTACTTTATGATCATTACCATTTAATAGTAAACACTCCTATGGAACACGACTAAAGGACTACCGATCTGCAAAGCAAGCTTTACCTACGTATGGGCAAAAGGAAAAACGAAAAACAACACAGGCAAATTATCAAACAAACATTTGCATGCAAACAGCAATGTAAGGGGGAAAAAATAAGACGATGATCCTCGTTGCTAACAAGTATTATTCCAGCATCAGCATCAATATTAGGGCCAGGAAGACAATTTCACAATTCTACAGCAGGATGTAAGAAATGACTCTCTACTGCGTAGCGTTGGAGCATGACACATAAACAGAAAATGGCTACTGATACTCTGGAAAATTAGCGTGCCGCAAAGACGCTAATAGGAACGCACCGCTGAATTAGAGCTTGAGGAAAATGGCCAAATGGGATACTTCCCAGCGGTGGTCTGGATCGTAATGACCATTGTTGGGAAGAAGGATACCGCCTCTTAGAGCAGTCTCATCTTCAAGATGAAGATCCTTGGTTCCTCGCTGGACGAGTCGGTAGAGTTCTCGGCTAGCACCCTGCTAAGCCCGAGTTCGAGTCTCCGGCCGGCCAATGAAGAATTAGAGGAACCTATTTCTGGTGATAGAAATTCATTTCTCGCTATAAGGTGGTTCGGATTCCACAATAAGCTGTAGGTCCCGTTGCTAGGTAACCAATTGGTTCTTAGCCACGTAAAATGAGTCTGATCCTTCCGGCCAGCCTTAGGAGAGCTGTTAATCAGCTCAGTGGTCTGGTTAAACTATGGGAACTCGCCGCCCTTAAAGAACAAAGATATTCCAATAATGATATAACAAACGATCTGATGCATGTGGCGTGCATAATATAATTTTTGCAATTGAAGGAAGCCATGCGGAAAGTATCTAGTTTTCTGCTAGCGTTAGGTATTATATTTCTTAAGTGCTGAAAACAAGAAAGCTTCGCTTTAAAGATAACATCATGTATTGTCAAGTATTCAGAACAACTGAATAACGATCTACCAGAGCGAGATCGACGAATCTGTAAAGTTTTGCAGGAGTTCATTCTCATATGAAGATGATTGCACCACTTTTTGATCTATTTCAGAACTCTGTTCAATCTTCTACTTAGAACCAAAAATAACAAAGGCCCCGGAACGCTTCCCAGAAAAACGCCAGACATGATAGGTCCAGATTTCACAAAAACCATACCAACGTCAAAGAACTGCTTATTTAATTTCTCAAACAAATATGAACGGAATAGATATATTTAGTTCATATATATATATATATATATATACATATACATATATATATATATATATATATATATATATATATATATATATATATATATATATATACATATATATATATATATATATATATCAATATATATATATATATAATATATATATTATATATATATATATATATATATATATATATATATATATATATATATATATATATATATATATATATATATATGGATGTATATATTACATATCCATATCTATCTATATAGATAGATATATAGATAGATAATGACTTATAACTGAACAAGGCAGCATCATAAGCTAGTCTTGGATGCAACTAATTAAACATTACAGACAAACACATATACTCACTTGTTTCCTATACATGCATAGTGTCCGCTTGGATAGAAAAGCCTGGCATCTATAACCCTTTATAAAAGTACAAACAAGATGACACTGCTATCTTGGGAAACAAAAATTATTGATATTTGCAAAGTTCTGGGAAAGAACCTTGGACATCTTGGTGAAAAAGTAAGTAGGAATAAACTATATGGATCTGTACATTTAAATTACCTAGAATCTTTCAAGTTTCCTGAACGCAAAGCAAAAGAACCAAGTGAATAACTTAACTTTATCTTTGTGGCTACATAATAATTTCCCATCACTAGCTAATAGGAGGAAAAATATGATCTATCAAAGATGGCGCTGAGTAATTTCCAAATGTTTTGTTTTCAAAGTACTGTATTTTTGCCATTCAATCTGCAAATCTATTATCTGGAGTAACTTCCAGAGCGACTTTCACTAAATTTCTAGTAGCTTCTCTGGGTGAGCTTTTGCTGCCAAATGTTTAACTTGGTCTATTTATCAAGGCATGGCGTTCTAATAAATCATCAAACCAAGGTTGGTCATTAGTATGGGTCTAGATAGCTTTCTTTGGGGTCAAACGAGCTAAAGTTACTGATAAAGTCTCATACATCTTCAGGCAACTTAACAAGTGTACAGTTTAATTCATACTACATCCAGCTTAGCCCTTTCTTGTGCATGTTGAACAGCTGAAGAACAATATTTCTTCGTACTGTTTAAGAACTGCATGTTTATCAATAAAAGACTATTAAGATCTTTGGTGATAATCATGCTGACCTCGATGGCTTACCAATAAATCTAATGTAAATTTTCCTCCAACATGCAAAAAAAAAAAAAACGGTCACAATGTACCCACAAACATTATTTACAATTAATTTCCTCAAATTTTTTTCCAGTCTTAAATTGCAAAATCTAGACAAATTATATACTGGTAATCTGGACCGCATGCGAAATGAATAATGACTGTAATGTTTGTGTAATTCTGAGATTCTCAATTTATAATCTAAATTAATGCTTTGGGAAAACGATTTAACCTTTAGTCAAATTCGTCCAAAAACAGAGACTAAAATAAAGTAAGGAGAAAATGTTGAGAACTGATTCGGTGCCGCAGCTCTTCCCTCGACTATGATTTCCTTCGTCTGAATACATAATGGATGCAGAAGCAATGCTTAAATGGGTTAATTGGCAATATGATATAGACTGAACGACTACAATTCAAATAATTAACTTCGTGAGAGGAAAGCAAAGGTCGAGATGGGTCTCCAGGTGCCATTTCTGCCAAAGGATGGGACCACACAAAAGTCTCTTGCAATTAGAGGTATCTTTTCGGAAATGGAACTCTGCAAAACAGATCAAAAGAAAAACGAATTTCTATTTTGAGAGTTTTTGAGTCAAAACACAAATCTGTAAGGAATAAAAAAAAAGCAGTTGTTTAATTATATCTCTCCACTGAAACTACGCTTCTTCCACTGAAGAACCTAAGAAGGTGAATACAATTCAGAAATTACCACTGGCAAAATTTTCTTTCCATGCGGGTGAAAAGACTAAGTCCATGACTGTGATTCAGTCGTGTTTTCAATTCTATCTTTACAAATCCAGGAAGCCGAGGTGCTGCCATCTAGTAGCAACCGTTCTCCTAATCACAAAACGATAAAGGTAATAAGATAACTTTACACCAACTCATGCAAGTGATTAATCAACTACCGCAAGAATCAGTCAGGCGCCTATCGTTCGGACAACAACAACAAAACGCAGAACGTGCTTGAGACTCACCGAGTAATATATCTGGAACGATTTCATGGCTATCAATATAAATTACTTCTCCTTTGCCTCAGATGTTTATTGGTTATTATCCAGCTAGACATCTTAAAATATGATCATCATTAGTGCCAGTGTAATTTTTATCTCGAAGCAATTCATCTTTCCGGCAGCGTCCATCAACAAAGGGAAAGCATATGAATAATACAAAGAGGGAATGTAAAACTAAAATTATAAACTCTGCCATTTGCATTAAGACCTAATGGTCATTATCCTGAGACGCAAATATAAGAAAAGATCTTCAACTGCATACTAAAGAAGAAAGTCTCAGATATTTATGGAATAAATTCATATGGAAAATCTTAAGACAAACGACCCAAGATTAGAAGCTCTTACATTTTTAAGGATCACTCAAAAACTGTAAAGACCTTGTGGTGGTTATGCAGTCCCTTCGGAAAAAATTCAAAGGAAAGCTTTGCTGGAATTCAGATGATAAAATCAAATAAAGAGAGATGTCTTTGATGCAACAAATCCGTTATACTTGGAGAAATTTAAATTATCACGTTGATGACATAAAGACAAAAGGAAAACACGGACCAGACTGACATCTTATGCACGCCTCCACCACAAAAGATTTCACGAAAGAATGAACGCCAAAATAAATAACAAATATCAACACAGAAAGACCCACGTAAGACTGACAAGACAATGCATACGACAGAGTCCAGAGAATACCTAAGTTGGATCACGGAATTGTCATTCGATAACAATTACTAATAAATTCACAAAATGGCATAGCTTCGCTAAGAGTAAAATCATTCCTATTTTGACAAAAATTTCAGGACAACAGATATAATTATACAAAATCTCCACATAAAAAAAGAAGAACCCCGATCCCCAATTAAGATTCCTGAGCAAAAATGTAATTCTAAACTTTTCAGTATATTTCAATCTGACTTCATACATACATACATACATACATACATATATATATATATATATATATATATATATATACATATATATATATATATATATATATATATATATATATGTGTGTGTGTGTGTGTGTGTGTGTATAATTATAGCTATGATACGGATATAGATGGAAAAAATGAATGGATTTCTGAAATTTAGAATGCATATGTATTAATATATTTGAATAATTATTACTATTGTATATATATATATGGATATATATGGATGCGATAAAATATATTTATATATATATTATATATATATATATATATATTTATACACGAGAAAATGTAATAAAATTTCCTTCAGTATATAAATGTATATTTATATATTTTTTTCTCATAAATATAAAATTATATATATATATATATATATATATATATATATATATATATATATATAATATATATATTTATATATATATTTATATATATAATATAAATAAATATGTATATATCATTTTATATTTATGTATATATATGAATATATATATTTATATATATATATATAAATATATATATATATATATATATATATATGAGAAAAATTATAAAATTTATAATTTAAATGAAAAACTTATGCATTCTAAATTTCAGAAATCATTTGCCTAAAGCATTAATTTAGATTTCCATTATGATAAATTATATATGTTTATATATACAATATATGCATATATATATATATTTATATAAATATAAAATTATAATATATATAATAAATAATATATATAGAGAGAGAGAGAGAGAGAGAGAGAGAGAGAGAGAGAGAGAGAGAGAGAGAGAGAGAGAGGAGAGAGAGAGATCCCCCAGTCTATCGGTAGCGGAATAACATTTTGGCTTAGCAAAGAAAATCATTAACGGTTTTTACCTTATCTCTATGTACTTCTGTACAGAACTTCCAGGGTAAGTGGGACTTCTGAGATTTTGTTGGAACTGGATTTTTATACGGTTAATTCCTTGCATTTATCCAACATCTTTTCGAACGTCTATCCTAATGCTCGGATGGATGTCTGATATAAAAGCCGATTATTACAAATCAAGTTATACAGTATTATAAAAAGTGAATAATTGCAAATACCACTATATAAAGAGTGGAATTTGATTTTTTTAAAAACCAAAAATGAACTTAGTAACTGGTAAAACAATAATAATAATAATAATAATAATAATAATAATAATAATAATAATAATAATAATAATGCCGTCGCCGATTGTTAAATACGAAAAAGACAGCACTTGAGAATATCATTTAAATGACCTATCCAATAACTAACCAAATGAAATTATTTACTACCTATAAAATTTTTTATATTACTACGCATAAAACAATTCCTTTATCCATTCACCCGACAAGCCTAATTTAAGGTCAAGATTAGTAACAGTAAGCAATGCTGCCAGGACACTTCTGGACTAGGACGAGCCAATGGTTTAGAGTCTTTACACAATGTCCCAGGGCAGAGGAGCCCCCAGTAGAGGGTTGTGAACCCATCATGGGAGATGAGCTTGTGTCTCTAAAGGCCAACAGCAGCTACATAAGGCAGTTAATTTTACTTACTGAGGAATGCCCTGGGAGTTTCAACGCTTTTGGGGAGGTAATGCACTTGAAGGCAGAGGAGCAGCTAGTCGGGAGTTGAGAGCTGCTTGGTAGCAGAAGAGCCTGATATACTGGGGTTTATGGTAGCCATACCCTTACAGTTACAGGTTTGCAGAAGAATGGATCGGTAGCCAAAAGAGAGAGAGAGAGAGAGAGAGAGAGAGAGAGAGAGAGAGAGAGAGAGAGAGAGAGAGAGAGAGAGACTCAACGAAGGCAAGTAATAAAAACAAGGAGGAAAGGTGAACAAGAACATTAGCGAGAAGAAATTGTTCTACTGGGATATAAATGCAGATGGAAAAGGTTAATGAACGTATTAATCACGAGATATGATTAAACGGGAGAAACGTTCGAAATGAATGTACCCTGCGTCGATGGAGCGAATATTTTGAAGATTAAACCAATCTGGATAACAGAAGTGAGCTAGAACGGATTATAAAAGAATGGTAGAGGTTAATACAAGTTTGAGAAGGCTAATAAAAGTGACTGATGAGGATATAAGGAGAGCAATTAAGAAGTTTTGATAAGAAAAGGTAACAGGAGCTGCTGGTATCACAAGTGAAATGCTGTGAAGAGTTGGGATAGTGTGACTGACTAAACCTGGGTTTGTGAGGGTGTGTGTGTTTTAGGATTTTAACTGAGAGAGTGTTGGGTACATGGCATGGCAGAGGTAATGGAAAGGAAGTCCCTAACATACACGAAGAACGAGAATGAGTGGAGGATATAAGAGACGTGCGGCTTGTATGGGGTTCGAAGCCTTGCTGAGAATAGAATAAAAACAGAATTTCTAAGCCCAAGTGGAATAGAATAAAATTTAGAATTATATATAATATATATACACTGAGACCTTTTGAACCAATTCTTATATATATATATTATTTGTGAAATAGTTGATTGTGGGTAACAGGATGGATCGGTTTCTTTTTGGGATAGTTACACTACTTGCAAAGAATGGAGGGTGACAGATTAGTGATAACAGCACACAATTAAGGGGAGAATATCATTCATTATTAGCCTTGAAAGGGACAGACAGGAGGAGGGACAGCCGTATTACTGAAAAAAAAAGAATCATCATCACCCAGTTATTAAGCAAGAAAGTACAGGCAAGAGTGAATATATATATATATATATAAATGTATATATTAAATGTATAGACTTCTATAGACTGTAGGTGTATGGGAACTATATAGCGTTATGAAGTTTTATGCACAGGTATATATCATAA
>NC_089792.1:31381170-31406170 GCF_040412425.1 Macrobrachium rosenbergii | reverse complement strand
ACTGGCATGAAGAGCACATCAATGTCAAGAATAATTTTATGAGTTTTGAATAAATGAATATTTTCTTCTCCTGCTACGAAAGATGCGAGATCTGGTAGTCTTCCTTTTAGCAGGACGGAAGCTGCCTCTAACGACACTGCTAACGGTAAACATTATAACAATAATAAAAATAATTGTAATAAATTTCACTACTGTCATTACATTTCTCTTTACTAATAAGAATCGAGCTGCCTTAACCAATGTTGACATTGTAGCACTGATTCAGTAATAATGACCTTAATGATTATCGGTATTTCCTCACATCAAGGTGTTACTGACATCGTTATTATCACCAATTTGCGTCAATATCCTGTATCTCAAATAATGTTTAAACAAGAGCATCATAAATCATACAGCCTTTTATGCCAACATAATAAAACAAAACCAGATCTCTCTAATAATGGCTAAGGCTGTGTGCACCGGAGTCATAAATTTAGGGGCCTTAAACAAGGGGGAAACATGATACATATCGATGACCGTTAGGCAAGAGTAGTTGCAAAATCTCTCTATAAAATAAAATAAAAATTATATTAACCTTTAGTTTTCATTCTCGTCGGCTATAATTCGTAGTAGTAGTAGTAGTATTAATAAAGGTATTAACAAAGGCTGAAGTAACCGTAGTTTAGTAGCAGCTAAATGCCTCTTAGGAGTTTTCGCACCTCTTCTCTTTATTAACAGTGACCTCCAAGTCTCCCTTTATCCTACTTAATCACACGATTCTATTTAGTTTACATTCAGTCCATCTCATCCTTACTGAACGAAATCGTTCTGTTACGTTATTGTGAGCAATCTATTCGAAAGCAGCTGGGGTTCAGATTTAGTTCAAATTTAGCACTTCTTCAGAGAACTCTGTACTTTTTCCAAAAACTGAAAATGGAATGCGTCACATCTATTAACAATTTGGGTTATGAAAAAAATAAACCTGGGCAAATCACATCATGGGCTTTCCTAATTAGTCGTCACTTCAGTACATATATAATGCGTCGTATTAACAATTTGCTCATGTAAAAGAGGTGACTGCAAATCACATCATGCAGGCTTTTATTGTACTTTCCAATACGCAAACCCTGAAAAACCTATAACAGGTTTGTTTTAAAAAACACAAAGTCTGCAAAACCCTATAAGCTAGGTTTGTTACTTTTTCCAAAAACTGAAAATGGAATGCATCACATCGCAAAGTCTGAAAAATAAACCCAAATCAAGCAGGCTTTGTTATTAGTCTCAATACGGCATAATACTCTGAAATTGCTCATGTCATAACAGGTGACTGAACTAAGCAGGTTTGTTATTAACTAATACGCAAAGCCTGAAAAACCCTATAAGCAGGTTTGTTATTAACTAACTCTGCAAGCTTGAAAGCCTGAGAAAACAAAACTTTTCCATTGTTAGCCTTCAATTGTTCCTCTCTCTCTCTCTCTCTCACTTTTATCCCTTAACTCTGCATCGTGAATTAAACCCCCGTACAGTGAACGACGTAGAAAACTACACAGAAGTCTAGTCAATATCTCATCGAACACCCCGACACATCAAACGATTCGCTACTACCTTGTACAAATTCTTTCCTTTCAGCTCCCTCTCCAATACCTGTTGTATACGATGTATACAGTTCTCTCTGGTTTTCCCTCTTCTCTTTCATATTCTTGGTATCCTAGTTAGCAACACGTTTTATTGTTATTCTGTCATTTCTGATTGCCACAACTCCAAACGTCCCTATAACCAAAGATTCAAATATATTCTCTGGTTTTTCCTCCTCCGGGTTCTTTCAGCTACCACTCTGTTTCGTGGTTCGAATCTCCGACCGGCCATCCTAGTTAGCAACATTTTCTCGCTATTGTTTTTTCTGTCATAAGCTGAGGTCCCACAACTAACCAAACGTCCCTATAACCAAAGATTCAAATATATACTCCGAACTACTCTTTTGAAAGATAGACTCTATATCCAGCATGAATCATTAGTTACTTCGTTTCGGACTGTTTTATTACAGCATCTTGAGCACATTAATGTGGCAGTGACCGTTATGCACACCAACATACATACATCAAGCAGACACACACACACACACACACACACACATATATATATATATATATATATATATATATATGCGTGTATATATATATATATATATATCGACGAGTTGCTGTTTAAAACTATATATATATATATATATATATATATATATATAGGTTCATATATATATATAATATCAATGTTTAATGTAGGAGTGTTTCTGAGTGTCATGTTTTCTGGGGCCTATCTTTTTGCAGTTGAAAACTGTAAATTTATAAACAGCTGATGCTTTAGACGTTTTTCTGTACAAAGGGTTCATTCACAATTCAACAAGTCAAGTTTGAATGTGGCAGTAGATCACTATTTATAATATGAACATACTGTGCTATACGCGTGCGCAACCAGTCACAGTCACACACATACATGTATATATATGTATGTATGTAATTATATATATACTGTGTATACATAAAATAAGGAACAATTTCCTCGAAACAGTAAGATTTAGTATTCTCCTTCTACAGGATGAAAAGATTGTGAATTTTAAAGTCGACGAGAACTGCCCTTTCTTTGTAAAATATTAATCCATAACAAAGATGCTCAGGAAGGAGATTCTTTCAACAATACAGTGTAACTACGGATCTCATATGCAATGAAACTACCGCGCTCAAGCAGGGAGAGGTAATCCATAGTATGTTTAATTTCCTGTACAAAGCAGCGTTCTCCACTTACAAAGAAATTATGAAACTTAAAACAAGCTGACTTTAGAACTATGAAATCCTTTTTTTTTTTTATGAGGAAAAATATGTTCCATGAAAAATTGTGGCAATGAAGATGTATGAGGTCACATCCTGAAAGAAAATAAGCCTCCCGCAATAAACGCTTGAATTTATGCAACAGCGACGGGGAAAGCATTACATGCATAATCGAATTTGCATTAACAAGTGATCTTTAATGCATATTTGATTTATAATCGAAACGTACAATCGCCCGATTTCTCTTTGGTGATACATTACCTACGAGAGACAGAAGGCGGACTTCTGCAACTACGTTGATGACAGGATTCTCTAATTATACTTTTCAATTACTTTTTTTTTTTTGCTTTCGTCCTGGTACGGATGGAGCGTATCTTCAAATCAACTAAGACTCCTGAGCAATTTAACTGTTTATTTTTTGTGGGGGCTTCGGAGGTTGAGGGGGTGGTTGTCAGCAGTGTAGTCTTGCAAGCAAAAAACAAAAACAGAACCTCATCAAAACAGCTATGATTCCATTTTCCTACTTTAATGGTGATTCGTTTGTTTACGCTTTCGCTATGCGTTGATTTCAATGGGAGTAACATATGAAAAGGCTTGCTTATAGAAAAGCATGACGAAAATATGAATTTTTAACACAGTACCGCTATTATTATTATTATTATTATTATTATTATTATTATTATTATTATTATTATTATTCAGAGATCGTCCGAAGAATTGTTATTGATTGAAGGGTGAAACTTGTAACAGAGTAAACAGGTTACCCAGCTCAGTAGAAGGCCAGTTTGAACGAATAAAAAGTAAAAGCCAGAAAGAAATGCAGCTGGTGTCAAAGAGATGGTGCAAAGACCTTCCAGTACCATCTGTAGTGTTCTAAATTTCCCCAAGGATGAATAAAAAACTGAATCTGTCCATGCCATTGCCTAACGATTTGCTTCCGACCCTAACAAAGTACACTAAGGAAATTACTATTAAAAATGACGGTTGCGTACAAATCAAAACTTTGTAAAAGTATGTACTGACAACCAAGACGTAACCCTAATCTTCAGCAAAATGAAGTTAAGAAACACAGGGAGTTAAGACGGCTATACGGCAATTATAACATACTTGTATTTGTCCTAGTAATTATGAGCCGGTATAATAATCCTTCATTTAAGCTATTAGCGAGTCACCTTTCCACTTCATCACCATGGGAAGGGTGAAATCAGTTTATCTGCAGTATAGTATAGTATATGGTCTCGACAGTTAAGCTAAAATCAACTCTTTGCCCTCTTAACGGATGATTGGTGGAGTGCTGCGATTAGATTTTCATGGATGCGATTACTCACGAAAAGGACTTTTTTTCGTTATTTGTTGCCTTCTCAGACAAAGAACGTATTAGTAGTTAAAGGAATCATGGAAATAAGGATTCTAAGCTGTGAGGTTAAACGACGCTAGGTCGGGCCAGCACTTGCTTGGGTGACCGCCCAGAAATGCCAAGCACATCAGCTCACTGAACGAACATGTGTAGGGGTTTGAGCATACGGCTAGCAACTTCACACTAAAAGAGCAACGCTGATAGACGGAAAGTTAATAACCCGAAAGCTTCCCTTGAAGAGAAAATGAGGAGTCAAATAAAACAAATTATATTATATATATATATATATATATATATATATATATATATATATATATATATATATATACACACATATATATATATATATATATATAGAATATATATATACAGTATATATATATATATATATATATATATATATATATATATATATATATATATATATATGTATATATATATAGTATATATATGTATGTATGTATATAACATCTTAGACTTGAACCTCTGCCTGAGCTTTTACTAGCGCACACATTGCTAAAGGAAAATTATTTGCCTAGCAAAACATAACGCAATTGGGTACACAATCTAATTTATGGGTAAGGAAGAAATCAATCACTGCATGACGGCCGAACAGCCACTGCTTGTCATGGGACGCCAGAAGGAAAAGCTTTACATGAATAAATCTTCGAGGGGGATTTATTACTTTATACAAGAAAACATCCAACATGAAACAAATATTATGTGGGCCAGCTGAAATGAAGTTTTCCATTATCAAAAACTAAATGAAAGCATTCCTTGATCAGTCAGTTTCAAGGATGTTCTGAAGCCTTAAAAATGTTGACAAGATTGTTTTCAGGTTTTCTAAAGGTTACAAGGATTTGGTTAGTCTTTTTATACAAGTACTAATTTGTAATGAATTTACAGTAAATAAATAGATACCAAAGAACTAAATAATGAAATTGTTAAACTTCGTATAATAATCTTAATGCATTCAAATTCAAGAGAGAGAGAGAGAGAAGAATTTCCTGCAGGTGACATACCATTCATTTGAAATCATTACTGACCTTTTGAGATAATACAAATATGTGAAACCTGTCAACCCGCTGGTACGCAAAATATGATCACATCTCTCATTAAAGTATTAAAAAGAAATTCAAGATGATGAAACCATGAAACATGAGACTATCAAGACGAAATTAATGCCTTATCTATTCCATTTACCACAAAAATGTATTATTTATTCAATAAACGTATAAACTACAAATGAGAAATAAAAAGGGCCGCCTGACAGACCGAAAGGCGGTCGACAGGAGGGATTCCAATAGTAGATCCGGTTATGAAAATGATGATAATCAGCTGATTACGTAGTCATAGCAAGCAGAATAGTATAGCATATGATCAAAAGAAATGTTACAGACCGTTTTACGATCTGTCTTGTTTGATGTCAAATCTATAAAAATGACCGGATTAAAAGACCTAGCGACGTGCGGAAGAAAAATTACTCCAGAAGAATACAAGGAAAAATATATTAATGCCCTCTAAAGACTGGGGGCTTCCACAAATGACAACTAACTAAACACAGTTCAGTTTACTACTGTCTCAATTTTAGAAGCAGTTTCACTAACGTGGTTCATAATGGTTTGTCCTTATCATATTGTCGTCATCTTATCGTCAAAAAATAGGAAATTAATTCTAATGAAGGTCGCCCTCAGAAAAAAAGGGGGCCAGGTGGAGACACCTAATTGCAGTGGATGGACAAATAACCTGCAACCACATAAATATTCATTTCTTAGTTCAAAGCTCAAATGAGGCTAAACGAAAATGCCACTGATACAGAACACAGGACATGCAGGTACATTCTATGGCGAACTATCTTCTTCCATGTCGTTTATGAGTGGCTAACGAAGAAAAGATTGTTTTAACCACATTAAGGATTAGGTTTTAATTACATTAAGGCAATAATTTGTTAGCATTATTCTTCGAAAGCCTTAAAAGTTGCAGGTATTATGCAAAGTTTGATATTTACTCGGTACAATTTTTTTTTTTTTTAAAGGCACAATCTTGAGATACATAATAGTAGATTTACGTACTAAAAGTTATACATAACCAAAAAGAGTTATTTATAATTAGAAACTTTTACAACCTATTCATTTTACATAAAAGATAAAAATATATATAAAAAATTAATTAACTAATTAAAGTTAATGTTCTCATATTTCAAAATTCTAATTTTTCTAAAATGAACATTTATAATTCTTTATTCTGTTACCGTGTATTAAATATAATCTCTCCTGTTATTATCGATATTATTAATAAGTAACCTTATGATGTCATTTGCAATCATATTCAAATCATTCCTAGTACACCATATTGTATATATATAAGAACACAATAAAATATACACACATCTCTTCCTACAATTATCTTTGGTATTGGAAGTCAAAATAGAAATTTCATATTGTTCTCTGTTTTCAAAATTACTAGATGTTTTTAAGTACATTTCTCAGCCATTTGAAAACTGTTTTCAGTTCTTTTACAAAAAATAAAAAATATGAATAGCACTTTCCTCTATGGCCCATATTTTCATAAGAAATTGTTTGATAAATTAAAAGTGAAGACGTTTTTTCACTGGTATTACATCATGACGATGCTTAAAGATAATCTCCCTTTCCCATGAACCAGTCAATATCACAAAGGTGCTTCCATATTGCTTTTCAATCAAATGAAGCATATTTACATACTACAGATATGTCATATTTGGCCCCAAAACACTTACTTTGGTACAGTACACGTTATTACAAGGAATCAGTTCCGATCTCTGGAATATATTTTAGTCTGATAACAGTTCTGATTGACTCTCTCTCTCTCTCTCTCTCTCTCTCTCTCTCTCTCTCTCTCTCTCTCTCTCTCTCTCTCTTTAATGTCAAAGAAAGAGAACCCTAACGAGAGCTAAATATGCGATTCACTACATTAACAACAGGTATGATATCTGTAAATCTGAAACAGAAGTGCAGTTCTTTGCTTAATTTGAAACACGGAAAAATAAGACTGCAACTTCCTTATAAAAAACATGAAAGTTTTCTTTGTCACACGGAAGCAGGTGCTTGACAATAATACGCAGTGAAGATTTTTCTCACGGCGTTTTGACTTTCATTCCATGATTACCACAGCCCATTATCGGCGTTCCTGTACAGCAATAATTTGCCAATACTGGACGGTTCTGACTGACAGTAATTACATAATAACTTCCTTCATTAATCTCCTTTGGCAGTAATTGCGCGATTAAAACCTTTCAAACATTCTTGCAATAAAAAAGGCATGAAATAATACTTTGCAAATCATCATCAAATCTACTGGTCTCATCAGGTAATATAATGGTCTTATTTACATCATTATGGCTGCCAGGCTCCATTTCCAGTTACTTTATTCAGCATGAAAGGTAAACGAACCTTCTTGAATATTTCCCAGGCATGAACAAGGGTGTTAAAAGTATCATTATAGCACCTTTAAAAAAATTACAGCCATCAACGCCGGGAATTCAAAGGGAAAAAAATTTTAAGAACCTGCGGTACTAGCCTAAGGGACATTGCGGCACTCCGTCAAGCATTCTGCAGCTTGGAGGAATGAATGAGAAGCTCTCACGTAAGAGAGAATGACCATGAGGATGATGTTTACGCCTACTGAACTGAGGCTTGCTTTACACGGCATAATTCCCCTTTTAATATTAAAACTACAGGTGACTTGTTAGGAAAAAGATAACTAATTATTTATTTAGGTTTGTTTCGAAGATAATATACCAGCAATAGTTAAAGACAAAATGAAACGAACATCGCGATAATATATATAATTGTTTCTAGCTTTTTGAAGGCTATGTACATCGGTCAAAACAAACTACCCAATACCAATGCAGGTATAGATACAATTCTTTCTTTTATTCAAGCCCACACAATCTGACTATGTAAATACAGGTTACATTTTTAAAGTTTATGATATATTTTATGCTCTTATTCTTATGAACTTGAGACAACTACAAGATGTTTTTTTCCAGAGGTACAAAAACTACTTGGATAATTACTTGGTTTGATGATGCTTATTGGAAAAAGTTCCAGTACCAATTCTACGACTTCTAATATCTGTGTGTGTGTGTGTGTGTGTGTGAGAGAGAGAGAGAGAGAGGAGGAGAGAGAGAGAGAGAGAGAGAGAGAGAGAGAGAGAGAGAGAGAGAGAGAGAGAGAGAGAAAATACGATTTTAGTGAAATCGTTTAGCTGATGCAGCCATGAAATTTGTCATGAATGCTGTCTCTGGGACAATTTTTCTTTACTTTACAAAAACCATGCTAGCCTTGAAAAATTCCTTGTCATAGTAAAACCACTATATACCATAAAGTTATTTTTTCATCTTAGTGCTAGTTATTAATTTACTCATCTTATTTGCCATACTCTTCTGTATATAAACTGAGTTAGTTCCCCAACGAAAGAATTTATACTAAAAGGCCACCATAAATGTAAAAAGCGAGCACAAAACCCACTGCTGTCAGACCAAAAATCTGAGCTGAAAGGGGTTGGTTAAAATTTTAGGAAATAATACCAGCCATGTATATCCAAATACTGTGCCTGAAAAGAAATACTAATAGTGAGGGGGTGGTGGGCAAGAAGATGGCCTCTTTTTACTGGCAAAATGCTCCAATGACTTACAAAACGCAACTCCGGCAGTCTAGTTTTCATCTAGTTTTCACCAAGCTTCCCCCACGGCAGGAGTCAATCCACAAATAGCGACGATGCAAGGGGAGGGGGCGATCTCAGGTAGCGAAGGAGAAGGCGTATCCAATAATAAAATTTGTGAGATTAGCCATGGCGAGTCATGGTAGACACAAATAAAAAAATAATGTTATGTCGCTCACTACCAGAGTACACTGGTGACAGACAGCCTAGTGTATAAACTATAAAACTGTATGGAGGCGGGTTGAGTCATTCCCATGAAGTCACCAACAGTTTCTTGGTTATTCTTTGAAAAAGTACAGTAGTTCACCACGATTATAAGATAAATGGGCAATCCATTTGCAGAAAAGGCAGATCTTACTCAAGTTACTGCAAAACATTATGAGAGAGCAAACAAACAGTTCAATACATTTTTGATAAATTACAGGCTGAGAGCCATTTTATCTACCAGGCCATTCAAAAGTAGAACACTGTAAAATTTTTCCAAAGTAAACCCACCAAATGAAACTTAATTTCTTACGTAGGATTCCCAATGGTTTCCCACTGTTTTATCTCCTGCCAAACCAAAGGCTGTGACCCAGGACAATTTTCAGACATGAAAACCAGTCATATCCCACTTCCCTTTAGCAATATGGGTAAACTACATGAAGGAACTAAGCTGGATCAGGTAGATTTAAAAAGAGGTTAGAGTGAAGCTTCCAGAAACCAAGCCAGAATCTGATGATGATTACAGTAACACCAAAAATACCAAGACATTTGTGGACTATACCAGGAGAGCCGTTCTCCCTAAAGCAGAACACTTATAGCAGTAGTCACAAGAGAGCAGAAATCATCTTTATATAATTGTATTATCACTCCAGCCTGGAGTCTGAAACAAGATCTAAATGAGGAAAGTCCACTAGGGGGGAAAGCAACAGGAAAAAAAAAAATACTGTCGAACTCGATGGGCTTCCTCAGAGGCAGGGACAACAAAGCAGAACTGTTCTATTTACTTTCTGATGCAGTCAGTGGCTAAAGTGACTTCAAGCAACATACTCATTGTGACAAAGAGGAAAATGGTCTCTCAGGTGCCACTTACACCATATCAACTTAGAGTTGACTACTTGCATTGACGAGGAGACCAACAAATGAATATTCTTACATCCCTGGCATGCAATCAAGGAGGGCTACGAGTCTCTAATGACTGATCTAATTACAGACATTAATTACCATATCCCATATTCCTTTACTCTCAGCAATGGGCATAGGGAAAACGTGGGCTGTATTTGGTAAGGACAGGACACTTGGCAGACTTCTATTCAAGATCTTGCTTCCATTACATGACCAGGGAAAACCAAGGAAGTGTTGTTCTTAAAGGCATTCACTGGATGTTGAGGTCTCTGAGCTACAAATTCTAAAGAAATCCATGGTTCTGATATGTGGTCAGCCGACCTCAATTGCTTCTGTATATGAGGCAAGGCTTTATCTCTTTACAAATAAGCAGACATCAGTCAACAAGATCCCAACCAACACAAAGTGCACTGAAGGAACTTGCCAAACAATCTTCTTAGGCAGGGCACAATTGGGGCAAGCGTTTCATCCATCAATCGGCCAGACCACAGTGTTCTTCCAAGAAGCGGTGGCTATAAGAAGAAAAGTGGAAAATTGTCTAGACTACCCTTGAACCCATTTGTAAAAGATGCTGGAAATTAACAAAATCTACATGAACGACAGAATGTAGCTGTGGAGGGTACAAATATACGTATAAACATGAACTATGCAGAAATCTGCAACGAGCCTAGTCAAATTTAGTCAAGTTGACAATAGAGTACTATCACATTATACATGTAGTTTCATGTCAAACTCAATATCGCTATAGTTTTATGCAACCACGTCACATATCTGGTAGGTCCTTTAACGGCCCTCTTGGGAAATGGCTGGAACTCCAGTTGGCTACGACTAATACAAAGTAAATACTTCAACCAAGTTTAAGGCCTGTAACATCAATTGAATGATTTAATGTATTTCTGCTCTGCTACAATTTCTTGCCAGTTAATGACTAATAATCAATTTGAGAGAGAGAGAGAGAGAGAGAGAGAGAGAGAGAAATCTAATCTGAACTGGAAAATATCAAGTTCTTCGCTGAATGCAAATGACAAATAAATGTCACTCTTTCCAGTCTGCAAGGAAGTAACCCACCTACCATGTGGCAGCAAACGCTAATCACGTCATACAATCGTTTCACAAGTTGGCTTCCATTTTAAATTAGTGAAAATTAAATCTACAAATAGGCTGTATCTAGGCACTGACTCTCCTGTCTTTTTTTTTTAAAGAAAAATTAAAGCAACAGACTGAAACATAAAAATAAAAGACAAAATGAAATCCATGAGACTGCCCCCGTGTGTGTGTGTGTGTGTGTGTGTGTGTGTGTTAATGTGTTATGCGATTGAGAGAGAGAGAGAGAGAGAGAGAGAGAGAGAGAGAGAGAGAGAGAGAGAATCATAAAAATTCTAAGACCTTATGAAAACTATATAGTTCAGACATTATAATATAAAACGATTAGCTAAAACTTTAACGTTTGGAAAACAAGTCACCTCGACGTGATCACATGTGTGCTTTTAAAATTATATTTCCCCTCGCATCCATACAATCATCAAGATTGCGTTCCCGTGGCCCATATATAACATGAGACGAGAAAATGGGGACCTACACATAAACGCAATCTCCGCTAAATACCATTTTGATAAAATTTCCGCCCCTTACCACGGGAAACGTAAAATTAGAAGAGAGCCTTCTTTGGAGGTCATTCTTCGAATCCGTTCATTATAATAATCCAATTTTCTACAAAAGATGAACTTGAGGCGTTTTCTCACGAATGGTTTTTTCGAGATCAGTTAATAGCTTATGCTCGGTATGCTCGCAGACTTCGGGTAGTTAGGTGCGGGTGTGTGTAGGTGTGTGTGCCTCCTCCAGTGGTGGGATTCCAAAGGGAATTCAGTGAAAGGTTCTTTAGAGTTATAACCAATCCACTATACTGCCCATGGGTATAAAAGCTTAAGGAAGGGGATAAGATATACTTGGCTATTAATAATAATGAAGGTTATATACAGTTTCATTACTGAAAGTGATCAGTCGATGCTCTCTCTCTCTCTCTCTCTCTCTCTCTCTCTCTCTCAGGTATCCAAAAGGTTAACCTCACGAATCTAAATGATTGAATAGTTTCTTTGCACTAACAATATTCCTTGAAAGATTCTCCGTTTTGTCTTCAAAAGTAATTCTTACAAAAATCCTGACTGTCTAAATTCTACATGATAAATCTGAACAAGGACTACTGAAACAAGCACATAAAAAACAAACAAATTAAATAAAATAATATAAATCTGGCTGCAAAATAATAAATAAACAAGATTTAACAAAGAATGATGAAACGCCAACTCCTCAGAGTTACACGGAGATACTTTCTAATTTATACACCAAAACTAACAAGGCAAAAAAGTAATAAAAATTATGTTTTCACCATTTAACGAAAGCAACGTCATAAAGGCTTCTCTCTCTTTTTTTTTTTTTTTTTTTTTTTTTTTGCCTCTCAGAGATGACCACTCTTTACTCCAAGAAGTATGAGAAAACATGGGAACATCACATTTGCAGGACTTTTCCTATTTTCTGTCTGTTTCATTGATTTCTCTTCTGGCAGGCCAACTAAAAAACAATGGGGTTTTCAGAAACTGGCCAATACCGCTTAGGACCACGCCGGAGGCGAACTCGAGAGAATCCTAAGTGGGGCTGGTATAAATTAAACGAGAGAGAGAGAGAGAGAGAGAGAGAGAGAGAGAGAGAGAGAGAGAGAATAATGAACGTTATATGTTTGTACCTAACCATTACAAATAACCATGAGCTATTACTGTACTATGCCTATTCATCTCTAAGTCGTCACAAATGAATAAACACAACAGTTCCCAATTACACCACACACGCGTATTTCCTTCCAGCTTCACCCCTGACAGTGTCCGAATTATGAAGCAAAGACCTCAGTTCTCTTTGATAACGATATAGAACTAACTAAAATCAATGCACTTTTTGATATCCATCCAAGCAGTTCCTCAAAATATTCTAAGCTTTAATCAGAGATGTATCTAATTCACTCCGTCGCATTCTGACAGCCCAACACATCATACATCATCTTCAATTATAAAATAAATAATCGATTTCTCCAAGGTATTATTTAATGTCTAGTGCACTATTCAAGGATAAAGCAAAGATAACACCCTCCCTCATACAACAACATACTGATAATAAAACGATAGTAAGCTACACGAAATTCAATATTTCTTGAAGGACTGAAAAATGTTTTCAGACAAACAGAAATAATTCAACTGAATTCTACACGATAAACCTAAAAAAAAAAAGAAAAAATACTCTCCTTACTGCTTCTACTTCAAGAATTCTCCCGACATGGCGAGAATAATGATTTGTCAGAACAAGGAATTTGTCTAAAGGTAAATGAATGAGTAGATGGATGTGAAGTGATGCTTGCAGCTTCAGCCATGACACTGACGGATGGCGGGGTGTGCGCCTCGCAAGACACTCCAGACCTCCATATAAAGCCACGGCTTTCTATGATGGTGAGAGGGAACTGATGCGGGAAGGGAGAGAACGCCATGTTGATCATGAAGTTAATCCATGGATGCAGCAAAGAAGCGGCAGGAAGCACGATGCGCCGCTAGTAATCATTCACTTCCAAGGGGAGAAGCGGCCGTCTGATGGCAAGACTGACTTCATTTGTACCGCCACGGGAGCTGGAGACCCATTCAAAGGGAAAAGAAAGATACTTCACTTCGTTAGGGACAGCGTATCTCTCTCTCTCTCTCTCTCTCTCTCTCTCTCTCTCTCTCTCTCTCTCTCTCTCTCTCTCTCTCTCATCAAGATGACATGCGCATTCGAATCGCCAGACAAGATTTCGCTTGTTAGTTCATTCCGTATTTAGTCTCTCTATTATTTCACTTTATACGTCATAGAAGAGAAACTTAAGGAATTAAGAAAGCTCTACAGATTATTTTTAAGAAGGCAAACTGGAATAATACATAAAACAGGTTGCGTGCATGGAAAAATGGATATATATAAGACCTTTATCGGCTTCCATGAATGGCAGTTAATACGACCAACCTGCACCCTTAGTTCACTACGAATTTGTCAAAAAACAACATACATATAAAACATACTCGATTAATTTAGCATGCTTTTAACATTACAATTCACTTATGTGCATCTGAAAAAGGTACCGTGCATTAAAATAAGTGCACAGCAGTTCCTTCTTATCAGTGTGATATCATATTAAAGCTTATATTTTTTCATTGAGCAAAAAAATTTTGAAAAAATTTTAGTGAAAAATTTTATTGTCTTACAATGCATGGGAAGGCATCATGAATAAACAGACACTACTTACCAATCTAAACTAATGAAAACTCTCTATTTTCCTATTATAATGTAACATCCTGTAACAAAATCTACTTGCATATTTAACACAAAACCAGCCTAAAACGCTCATGTTATATAACAATTTTTTAAATTAAGGGAATGTACTACACGATTAAATAACGAGAGACCGACTAATTAATCTTATCTATCGTCACAAAATTAATTTTAGATTCAGGCAACGCTATTTGTGGAAGCTGGATCAATTCAACTGATCTTATGACCAATATTGCCATAGCCTCTGTAGTACGGCTTTCCATATTACAGTTACATGAGTTTCCTTGCACTCGTTACCTGCTTCGCAGTTTTCAGCTCTTCCGTGTTGATGTCGTTACTAAATCATATATTTAGCTATTGTTAACAATTAATTAAGCATTAATCGTTAATTGTTCCTAATCCTGTTTTCCTTTTCCTACACAGGGGAATCCCACTCAGTGAAGCTTCCTAAACATGGAAGTCTGCTTCTGTATAAATGTAGTAACAATGACAAAACTGTAAAATATAAGACCAGCGAAAGCTCCTTTTTTAAAAATACGTTTAATTTAATATAAGGAATTTAAACAAATGCACTGAGGACATATCAGCTTTTTAACATTCGCAAGTAGGATTACTAGAGGGCAATATTTTCCGAGCCTTAACTTTTCATCGCAGTAATGGCCTTTTTGTACGGACTCCTCAAGTACATTGCAAAAGAACTTAAAAAAATAAATATGAATCAAAGTGAGTGATCCTGTATCAACTATTAGCTCAGGACACGGACATAAAAGCAACGACAAACTTACCATTAGCACAGGATCTTTTAACAATAATCCGAAGTACCGTCGGTTGCACCTGGTTATCTTTCTTACCTGACAAAGAGGAAAGATTTCATTAGCTACATTATTACCGTCGTTTGTATAGATTCTCTACGAAAAGAGGCAAAAATAAGATGGTAAAATGAATAACAAGATTTCCATAACCTCTTTGGCTTAAAAAGTTCCAGTTGTACAAAAAGCCCCTGAAGCATGTGTGTTTTCCGTGCACTGGTAAACCAGGATTTCGCGGTTTAAATGAGTCTATAAATGACTTTGTTCCATAAATGGTACTTTTTAGTGGGACCTTGACCTTGGACCCCATGGTGCAGACCTATGTTTGAGATCAACTTTTTATTACAAAGTTCCTAGTGATTCTGTGTTCATTTGCAACATTTTGATATATAAATGTTTGTTGTACATGATCAAAACTGATTTAGATATTAACATTAGAATGTGATGTACCTCCACATTTTCGACCAGTTCAAAGTCACATTTTTGAGAAAAAGGTTTAATAAAATCTCAACCCACCAGTGCCAATCTTTAAGAGTTGCAGTTTTGAATGCCCCAAAGTAAGATCTTTCAAAAAATACCTGACAGAAATCTGGTTGGTTATCTCCAGCAAATAAATGGCCCCTCGCTCTTGGACTAATAGACTTTCTTTTCCCTCCATTTGCGAATTTGCGCAAGTACCCTACAGTACGTAAGAAAACTACTTTAATTACCATGTCTGCAATCACCTACAGAATATTCAATGGTAAGATGGTAATGACAATAAGCCAAGTTACGGCTATCACATCAGAGAGGTTACGGGCATTCAAGTTATCACAAGAAAGTGTATCCATCTACAGACAATAGAAAACCTGTGTACGAATACTACATGAATAAAGTCTTTGAAGGGCTTTCGTATAAGGTCTCTCAGGATAAAGTTAAAAAGATATGCTGTAGCAAGCCTGACGTTCCTGTAACATAAATGGCAACAAACTTGTCAAGGTTCCTCAAATTCTGTTCCAAAGCAATCCTCGAGTCAGGTATCACAAAAGATATTCCACCCTCAGTGACGGTAGCAGTTCGACTTTGGAAATGCTGTAACAGCGGCAGTAATTTTGTGATCCGCGTGCTGAGAACAAGATACAAAGTTATTATTAGTTTGGAAGACAGCTTTTCTAGGACCTGAATGAATGAGTGAATGAAGGCACGAGTGAATGATTGAACTGTGTAACTTTGTATCTTGTTCTCAGCACGCGGATCACAAAATTGCTGCCGCTCTTACAGCATTTCCAAAGTCGAGCTGCTACTGTCACTGAGGGTGGAATATCTTTCAACAAAATGCGCAGTGCCTAGATGCGTCAATTTTCAAAATACCACAAAGGTCACAGGACCAAACAATGTCACAGAGGGACTCGGTGGATGCAAACCAGTCTATTAACTTACTTGAAACTCCAGTCTCACAATGCTTTACCCTCTCTACGTCGCTTTCTCTTTTTTATTTTTTTTATAGATTACATGAGTTCTCTCCAGTATTTCAAACACTGGGTGTCAAGAGTCATATAAGTACTGAGAAGAGATCAAGATATCTATAGTGAATAATTATAACCAATGCTTTCGCTCTGCTGGATAATGCGCACAACAGCAACGAAAAACTACATATGAATTCCTACATATCAATAAACTTAAGTAAAAAAAATAGAGACAAAACAAACAATATAAAAACCGTGCAGAAGCAAAACATGATTCAAGTGAAAAAACCAAATACTGCAATTCAATCATCGAAGAGCGGCCTCTTTTGTCCTCGCATGACAATCCCTCGTTTATCATTATGAGCGCTTCGCTCCGTTCAAAGAGGCGAGAGCGGAAGGAGAGGAAAGAATGAATACGGAATAGCAATAAGACGAGGGAACAAGCAACACCTCGAACTAACGCATTCACACTTTTTATCCAGTCACGCCGACAGTGCGAATGATAACACTTAACACAGAGGAGTGGCGATCGATGAATGGAAATATCATGGGATATGGTGGAAAGGGATCAAAAATGGTACTCGCGCTCGAGACGTTATACAGACATCTTGAGAGAGAGAGAGAGAGAGAGAGAGAGAGAGAGAGAGAGAGAGAGAGAGAGAGAAATTATTATTTAGCTTTGACATTCAAGCGATTAACAACAAACTTGCATTGAGGAAATACAACATAAACCTTTAATCAGCACGTTGCTACTAACTTTCGTATAATTAACGATATATGTAAATTGAAAACGTGAACTACTAATAATACGTCCCTGTTTTGACGAACTGGCGTATCCCATTGTTTTTCGGTGCTGGAGTTTTTCAGCCAAGTGTCTCAGTTTTTGATACTCCATGACGTATCAAAACTTCAGCTGTGTGTTGTCACATTTTCAAACCAAATTTCCTTTCTTTGAAGCCCATTTTCTCAGAATGGGGAGAAAATGGCTGTCACCAGTTCGTCAAACTAGGGACGAATTTTGAATATCAGGAGTTAGATTTTGCTTTAGGCTTTATATAAAAAGGCAAACTTAGAAAGAATATTAAGGTTTTATACATGCATACATTATATATATATATATATATATATATATACACATATATATATATATATATATATATATATATATATATATATATATATATATATATATATATATATATATATATATATATATATATATAAACTGTCCACGAGGAAATTGAAAAAATAAATGCAAGCTGAAAAATCAATTTGCTTTGCTTACTTGCCTTGAGAAATGTCTCGTGGTCATACACTCAATTCATCAATTCATACTTTACATCAGAGTATACCGCCTTCATCCCTGCAGCTATCCCTGAGCAAATGGGGAATCGATTGTCTTGATGCATCTCTCCAGCTATTTCTGTTAAAAGCATCTTCCTCTGCTGAACCCTTCTTCTTCCCTAAATCCTCCCAGACTTCATCACGTCAACTAATCCGCTGCGTTTCTATCGACCTTCTACCCTTAACAGGTTCCACCCAAGATCTCTCTACTCCTGCCTTCCCTCTCATCTTTACCAAACGCCAAAACTATCTCTAACTCCACTCTCTTATTATATCAGTAATCTTTTTCACTCCGGCAATTCTTCTTCTTCTTCTTCTTCTTCTTCTTCTTTTAACGTGCTTTTCCCCCATTTGTATGGGGGTAAGCACGATGCTTTCTTTTGAAAGACTTTGATTTGGCTTTGGGGTAGACCGTAGTCTCGATCGGCTGCCCTGCAATTCTTCAAATTTCTTCATTTTCCAGCCTCGCACACACACAGATTCCCAAAAACCAGTTTCTGTCCGCTCAGCCTCTGTTACTCTTTCCTCTTTAATGCCCATGTATCTGAACAATATACAGTCACTGGTTTAACTGCAGAACAATAGACCTTCATTTCTAGATTATTTGGCATTCTTTTGTTTTACAAACTACCCTATCATCTCCATCCATTTACCTAAAGCTGTTTTTATCTACTTTCAATCTCAGCTTCACACTCTCCCTCCTGATTTGATGTAGATCCTAAGTACTTGAATTTCTCTAGTTATTTTAAATCTAGGACTCTCCTATCATGTATAAATGACCTATCCCTTCCCTGCTTGCTGGATACCATAACCTCACTTTTACCCACATTTACCTTTTTATCACCCCATTCAAGAGATTCCTGCTGCTTTTTTACCCTTCTTTGCAGTTCTTCTTCGGTCTTTGTGTAATCTGCACAAAGCAAATTCCCATAAACTATCATTTTTAATCCCTTCTCTCAATACATCTATAACCAGCACAGACAAAAACTGGCTAAATGCTGATCCTTGATGTAAACAAACTCTAACTCCAAACATTTCAGTTTCGCTACAGGCTGTTATTACTAACTGTCCTTGTTATTTTATACATCATTTCAACTAACCTAACGTTTTTTTCTGGTACTTTCCGCTTCCTTGAAGCCCATAACAAAACGACCTCCCTTGGTATGCTATCAAATGTCTTCGATTGTCTACCAGCCTCTTTTCGTTGTCTTATTGCATCAAACCTCTCCTTCAAATGAAAGACAGCTGTTCGTCTTCACAGTTGTTTTTCAGACATCTAAAACCTTCAACACATGTTCTGGTAATGTGATTCCTTTACAATTACCACACTTTATAAATAATATCTCCTTTCTGTTTAAAGGTATTTACCGTCAGACTTTCTTCCCAGTCATTTGATGTAGCTTACTCCTACTAAATTGCCCTTTACACTTCCAGTATCCATTCTTTTCCCTATAATAAGCATCTTGAACATTTCAATTTGCACTTCTGATAGGCATGACTTTTTGCCATTCTTAATCTTACTTATAACATTCTTTATTTCTATAAACTGTACTTCTACATACCTTCAACATCGATCCCTCGGCTCTTCCCACCTGGCAGGATTCGAACCCAGCCCATCAGAATCTCATGCAATAATTAAGTAACTGATCCATTCTGCCATCAAGATACAATACACACACACAAACTCATATTATATATATATATATATATATATATATATATATATATATATATATATATATATATATATATATATATATATATATATATATGTATGTATGTATGTATTATATGATTCCTACTAGGTGTGCATAACTGGTTCTGGGAAATTATGCAAATCTGGCTATGACCTTGGCTTAAGTAACAATCATATGCATTTTATGGCTGAAGGCCTTCTTCAGAATGGGTAATAGTTAGGTAAACACTTAGGTTAACTTCAATAACTGTATTTACGCACAATGACATATCAGAAGAATGATGGTTACACAACAGGGGTTTAGGGGACAAAAGAGGTCCCTTAAGATGAATTAAGAATTACCTCCTAAATGGGATCTTGAAGTAAACATAAGGAAACAGGCTATTCCGGGGCACTGGGGAGCGATGAAGTGCAGTGGAAGGGATCCCCCTGGGCACGTGACGTGAAGAACAGTACCCACAGCTGATTACTCCAGTCTTCTGCAGGAAATGGATTCGTCGTCCTCGGGGGGCGCCAGCAGAGGAGGGGGACAAGGCAACAAAGGCACTAGCACAAGTTCCAAAGAGATTCAGGAAAGTTAACTCCTGAGGCGAAACCAGCAACATCCACGTTCCAAAAGAGGGCAGCTCAGGAGAGCGGGCCAACCGACTTTGCCAGAGTTGGACTGTGTTCTCTGAATGTCTGAAGGTCTCTGAGGATGCTGAGATGCGACTTTGCCAGAGTTGGACTGGTCCTGAATGTTGAAAGTCTCTGAGGATGCTCGCTGCAGGGTCCCTTTTAGTATTCGGGCATCGAGCATCAGGACAGATGTTGCTCGTAGTTTGCCCGACCGCATGTATTGCACGAGGCGTCCAAGGGGCGAGGTCAATGTGACTCGTCCTTTTAAATATGGCAGCTACCTTGTGTTCTTGGCCCTGTCGCTCCTGTCTGGTTTCGGTTTGCCCTTGGGCAGGAATTAACTTTCTCCTCGGTCAGCCACCTGCAAACCAAGGTCTCACAGTCAAACGAACAAGGGCAGATTAACAGACTTAATCCTCAAAGGGAGTGGTGAGTGGTTGGTAGGGGCGATTTTCGTCTGTACTTTACTTTATTGAAGCAAATGCCAAAATGATTATTTATTCTAAATTTATTATGTTACTGGAAGATGGGATGGCGTTAAAAGAGGTTTCCCTCGTTACAATATATATATGCATATATTTAAATTTCTGACTTACATCACGATCGAACCCAGGTCTTTCAAATGAGTCTGGAAGTTGGGGAAAACACGCTGGTATGCAAGCAGTTAGCCTGGTTCCAGGTAATTCTTTTATGACAGTTGGCCTGGTTCCAACGCTTTTATGACTTTTCATTTGAAAGACCTGGTTTCTAATCCTGATGCGAGTCAGAAATTTATTTCTGTTCCACATGTAATTGTGTGTTGATATTTCTATTAATATGCATATATTTATATATGAAGGTAAAATCCACTGGTTAATTTTTCCATATGCAGAGGGAATTTTAATGTCAACAACGACCTCACACCATAATCCTGAATCAGGTGGGGTTAAACGAAGCTTACACTTTTTTGGCAGTATTCAAAGAAACACACATGAGATTCCAGGGAGGACGAGCTGTGGCAGTGGTACAGTGATATGAAGAGGGTCTATCTAGCTGAGCCACTGTATGCATTTATCTGTCATATTCAGATTCATTTTACTAAAGCTGAAATAGACTCAACTCCGACTATGGTATCATGGCGTTTTAGAGGTTATTCCTGATTAGACTGGAGCAAATACAAAATCTACCATATATATATATATATATATATATATATATATATATATATATATATATATATATATATATATATATATATATATGGGTATATATATATTATGTATACATGGAAATGTTACCAGTAGATTTTGTATTTTTCTAGTGTGTGTCTTGTAATATACAAAAAAAATGTTAGGCAGTAGATTTTGTAATTTTTATGGCCTTATAATAATAATAAAAATATATGATGCATATATTGATATATATATATATATATATATATATATATATTTATATATATATCTATGTATATATATATATATATATATATATATATATATATATATATATATATATATATATATATATATATATATATATATATATATATATATATATATATATATATATATAAAATATATATATAAATATACACACACACAAACATTAATTACAAATGCTTATCCGATCCCCTTTACTTTGGGAATATCTCAGAAAGGGAATTATAACTGATAAATGATTCGGTACCTGAGAGATTTGAACGCCCAACAGTTTGGACCAACGAATTCAAGGACGATAGCTATTCGGCTGTCAAGAGAGATGCAATTTAATACCTTTTCTGCCGTACATATGCCCGTTTGAATGCTGGTTTTTGTACTTAGAATCGATATCAACCCACCTCGAACATTACCACCGACTGGTATTTTTGAAACACGTGGCTGTTTATGAATTTTTTTCCAATACACCATGAAACTTTTTACATTCACAAACATTAAACAACAAATATCATTTTATATCCAGCTCGCTCTCCCTCAGAAATATCACCGAGGGGCAATCATGAATGATAAACGAGTCGGCACCAGGAGATTCGCGCGCCCAACAGTGTGGACAGATGACTTCAGGGAAAAGAACTATCCGGTTGTCAAAACAAGTATGCTCGTATGTTGAACCCGAGTAACATGTGCCTGTTGAATGCAGATTTTTATACTTAGAATCAATATCAACCCTTCCCCACCAAAATGACCGTTTGGTACGTTTGAAACACGTGGCTGCTTATGAACTTTTATCACATACGCTGTGACATTTGTTACATTCACCAATATTAATTTACGAATGTCATTTAATATCCAGTTCGCTCTACCTTGGGAATATCTCTTGATGGCTGAATGGTTATCGACACTGAAGTTGTCGGCCCATTCTGTAAGGGGTTCGAATCTCCCAGGTGCCGAACCGTTTATCACCTATAATTCCCCTTCGGTGATATTCCCGAGGTAGAACGAACTGGGTATTAAACGACATTTTTAGTTCAATGTTTGTGAATATAAAAAATGTCATGGTATCTGTGATGAAAATACATAAATAGCTACGTGTTTCAAACGTACCAATCGGTCATTTTGGTGGGGATGGGTTGATATTGACTCTAAGTACAAAAATCTGCATTCAACAGACATACAGTATGTACATCGATATCAACATATATCTCTTTTGACAACCGGGTAGTTATCGTCCCTGAAGTCATCTTGTCCACACTGCTGGGCGCGCGAATCTCCCTGGTGCCGACTCGTTTATCATTTATAATTACCCCTCGGTGATATTCCTAAGGGAGAGTGAACTGATATATATATATATATATATATATATATATATATATATATATATATATATATATATATATATATATATATATATGTATATATATACATATATATGTGTATATTGTGTGTTTGCAAGAACTGCCATTTCATTTTCATTGATGTTGAAATAATCAAAGTGACCAGTTAATTCAAATCAGCGGCAGATGGTTTCAATGCATGTAGGCTCTATTATCTTATAAAAGGGCATCCATTTAGGCTTGTCCCAGTCAAAAAGGGTTATCTAGACTCCGGAAGGAGGGGGAATAAAAAAAAAAATCACCTGCAAAGTACTGGTGACGATTCGACCCATGTGTATGTAATTCATCCTAACATAAAAAAGCTGTAAGATTTCATGACGAAACAACGGTACTGCAATGTATTTACGAAATAATGTCCAAAGGAATGATCGTAACAACATTAGGTTAATTTATATAGACAGCGATATTAAAAGACGTAGAAGAATTAGCGGGATTTTGATTAATTCTGTGCCCACCACCGTCAATGGCAATAAATCATTTGGGAGACAGTTGTAGTCAACTATGGACACGCCATCAGATAAAATGATTTATTCGGGTTTGAGAGGGATACCACCAAGCTTGAGACTCTATCTGAAATGACCCATTAGCCTCAACTCCTCCCGAATCAGAGATGCGCCCAGTGCGCAGAAGACAACACTTTCATGACAGCCTCTTCATCGGAGAGATGCTCACTCAGGGACGTCTGCCTTGCATTGAAATAGATTGTGGATACAATTGCTTTGTATCTATTCCATTTTATCTTAGGAAGGAAACACGAGTTCCAAGAGAGCTCAATAGTTTTGTTTTAGTTTTCACCAGAGCATCTTAGAGACGCCAGTTAAAGGGCCTTTAATCCTGCAACAATAAAAGAATTAATAATAATGGTCAGGTATTGAATGTTTATACAAATACTGACTCATTTAAACTCCTTCTAAATAGTAAATATAAACTACACAAAAGAACCAAAGATACCCCGAATCACCTGATGAGGAACACCGTTCTGTGTTAGGTAAAATCTTTGGTTCACCGAAATAGAAATATATTTACTATATAATTGGCCAGGATTTTATGCATTCAATAAAAGTAATAATAATAATGGTCTCCATTGAATATTTATACAAATTACTCATTTGATTTCGACTCAAAACAGGTAGGCACATAAACACACAGGTTCTGTACTAAACAAAAACCCCCATCAATCTTTAATTCTCTTGCTTAGTTTATAACGTACAGTACAACGAAAATAAATGTTCCTTACTAACTCGAATGTTGAGTCTACCGATTTTCAGAGAAGACAGTGACTTCTCCATTCAGATATCGAGGAAAATTATAAGTTGATTTCGACTCTGCTGACACGTGTCGCATTCAGGTTCTGTACTAAGAATCTAAATCAACCAGCTTCTACCTTTAAAGCCGATTGCTTAGTTTTAACACGTAGCTATTTAAATATAGTTCGACACTAATTCTCACGTTGATACCGATTTTCAGTTCAGTGTGTGAATTCGACATATAAAAGATACAGCAGAATCAAAACTCACTCGTTGGTCGAAAGGATGAAGATGTTATTCCCATGGTATATAGTGAATTCGACATTTAGGGATATTTGTGGTTTTACATCTCTGAGTACAAAAATTATATACTTATGAGAAAATATATATATATATATATATATATATATATATATATATATATATATATATATATATATATATATATATATATATATATATATATATATATATATATATATATATATATATATATATATATATATATATATTATATTATATTATGTTATGACTGCGGACGAGTCCCCACTGACTGCAGAAAACTTCTTTAGCCGCTTCAGAAACCTACACAAGAGGCTAATGAGTTGCACGTCGAAACCTAAATATTCCAAACCTGGGTATTTGTTATTATTACAATGGCAGTGATACCACGGTGAACTCGTGAAAGAGATCGTTTTCTTGTCTCAAGTCCAATCAGTCAT
>NC_089792.1:31366170-31376170 GCF_040412425.1 Macrobrachium rosenbergii | reverse complement strand
ACGGAATCTCAAGTGCGCAATAAACTTCTTCATTGAACATTTTACAAGTGGCTGATTGAAGTCCGTCTCACAATGAAGCATATACAAACCGCACTCGAATTTGTAGCTTTTGGAACGTGTACCCTATATATGCACGCACCAGAGGACACAAGACGAGTCCAAATGTTCGTATTGTAAAGCTTGGTAATTCATAGGGTTCGTTTGGGTTGCATGCGATCATGAAATGGAGATTTTTCACCGCCAAGATGTGGACGACGGTACACGAGAAGATACCTGGATTTGAACTAAGTTAGGTATACCTTTGTTTTACCAAACCACTGAGCTGATTAACAGCTCCCCTAGGGCTGGCTCGAAGGATTAGACTTATTTTACGTGGCTAAGAACCAATTGGTTAACTAGCAACGGGACCTACGGCTTATTGTGGAATCCTAACCACATTATGCCGAGAAATGAATTCCTACCACCAGAAATAAATTCCTCTAATTCTTCATTGGGCGGCCGGAGACTCTAACTCGGGCCTAGCGAGTGCTAGCCGACAACTCTACCGACTTCCCCAACAAGGAACTTTGGATTTGAACTGCAATACAAAGTACTACGTATAAGGCAAGAAGTTCCCTTCGAATGTCAAATGGTACAATGTCTACAAAGGAGAGAGAGAGAGAGAGAGAGAGAGAGAGAGAGAGAGAGAGAGAGAGAGAGAGAGAGAGAGTTTTACGTCCTTTTACTGGATGTGCTTTACATCTGCTTTTTTGCGGATATTAAAACATGAGTCCACGACTGGTACGAACGCTCATACCTCACGTTTTCTAATCATTTTTTACGAGATCTCTGTAATCTTCGTTTCTTGCACACGAAAACGCGAAGAAGTTCATTTGTGTAATTTTCGAAAATCTCAAATTTTAATGACGTTTCTTAGCAGTAATTTTTGACAGTAGAATGTCTCCTAGTAGGTTAAATCTAAAAAAGTTCCCAAGACAAATGGCCGAAAAGAGAGAATTGCCACCAGGAACTGACAGACTCATTCCTTTGCATCTTAATGGAGATCTTGAACACTTGAATTAACTAACTTCATAAAGGAAAAAAACTAATGCCAAGTTTCTTAAGATGAGTTTCAGAATCGAGAAATTTTAATGCCTTTATATATTTTCTTTATATATTTGCAAATGATTTCTTCTACGCAACCGTTTGTTCACCACGAAATATCAGTACAGATCAGTATCTCAAATTCGCCACTTCACATCACATAAATTTACATCAATATGTATCTTTAACGATCTTTGTTTTTAATTAGGGAAAACATAAATGTATGCTTAAATAGTTCAATAATCATTACATGTACATGAGACAGTAACAACTCACAAACTCAACTCTAATATGGAATCCTAGAGCATGAAAGGAGGTGGACATTGCCCATCAGCCCACAGTCAGTAAGTAACAGTATTTTTTTTTCTGGCTTTATGACAGATTGGTTAGTTTTGCATGAAGAATGTAAAAGACAATTTACATCTAAGCCCTTGCTATTCTTACGTTTTTAGGAACTTGCTCTCATCGAATTTAAGGCTAATTTCTAGCGTATAAAACACTCTCCGTGTCCTGGTCTCGTATGAGATTATAAATATCACTACATTAGTAAATGAACCCTAATTTTGAAGTTGACTGATGCTATACGATTCGTCTTCTTACGCCCACGTATTTAAATCATATTTACTTAGAAACCAATGAAACCGTTCAATCCTGTACCTTCCGCTTACCATCTATCTTTTGTCCCATTCTGTTACGTATAGAATAAATCTCTGACGAACGGAACTTACATGCATGGTCTATAGATTATCAGTTATTCTCCACATTTTGCATACATGCATGAAAACCTAAGAAATTCAAACGATAAACGGAACGGACAGAGATTTATTTCAAGGTGAGAAAAAAATTTAGTGAGAAAGACATGCAAAACCGATCCATGTAGTATGAAACGACCTTTATTCTATCTCTGTATCCGTTAGTGTTCCGCTTCGATTTAATATCAAAAGAGGATGAGGGAGAAACTGCAATCGGTGAGAAAGGGAATTGGTTTGATCGTAAAACGTAATATCCAAAATGGAAAATTTATAGAGAGAGAGAGAGAGAGAGAGAGAGAGAGAGAGAGAGAGAGAGAGAGAGAGAGAGAGAGAGAGAGAGAGAGAGACTACAAACACGATCTCGTCTTAACGACCTCATTCAAAATTTCCGGAGAGGGGGGATCAAACCGCTATCAACCACTTCCCTTTACCCCTTCCCCACTGTCGTGACCCCTTCTAGCAACTCGTAAACAAATTGAGTTCTTGATGAGCCATCACCGCCAGCTTTTATCCAGGGCCAGAGGAGGTGGATGAAAATATAGCTTTTACTAACAACAAAAATATATTAAATGGTGAGTTAAGTCGCAAAATGAAACAGCAGTGATGAAAAGTGGTAAAAACAGGAGCTCAATGAAAGAAAAATTGTGAAAAGTGGTAGCCATGCGGTAAATTACAGAAGTATAATGAAAAGTGATAAAAACAGGAGGTAAATGAAAGAAAAATGATGAAAAGTGGTAAAAACAGGAGCTCAATGAAAGAAATGGAAAGTGGTACAAACAGGAGCTCAATGAAAGGAAATGAAAAGTGGTAAAAACAGGAGCTCAATGAAAGGAAATGAAAAGTGGTAAAAACAGGAGCTCAATGACAGAAATGAAAAGTGATAAAAACAGGAGCTCAATGAAAGAAATTCTGGGGTAAAAACAATCAATGAAAGTGTGTAAAAACAGAGCTCACGGAAAGAAATTCTGTGGTAAAACAGAGCTCAATGAAAGAAATTTGTGGTAAAAACAGGAGCTCAATGAAAGAAATTTGGTAAAACAAGCTCAATGAAAGAAATTCTGTGGTAAAAACAGGAGCTCAATGAAAGAAATTCTGTGGTAAAAACAGGAGCTCAATGAAAGAAATTCTGTGGTAAAAACAGGAGCTCAATGAAAGAAATGGTAAAACAGGAGCTCAATGAAAGAAACAAAAACAGAGCTCAATGAAAGAAATGAAAATGGTAAAACTGGTTCAATGAAAAGAAATGAAAAGTGGTAAAACTGAGTTCAATGAAAGAAATGAAAAGTGGTAAAAACTGGAGTTCAATGAAAGAAATGAAAAGTGGTAAAAACTGGAGTTCAATAAAAGAAATGAAAAGTGGTAAAAACTGGAGTTCAATGAAAGAAATGAAAAGTGGTAAAAACTGGAGTTCAATGAAAGAAATGAAAAGTAAAAAAATAAAAGAAATGAAAAAGTGGTAAAACTGAGTTCAATGAAAGAAATGAAAAGTGGTAAAACTGGAGTTCAATGAAATAAATGGAAAGTGGTAAAACAGAGAGCTCAATGAAAGAAATGAAGTGATAAAACAGGAGCAAAATGAAAGTAAAATTATGAAAAATGGAAAAAACAGGGCCTAAATGAAAGAAATGTGGTAGAAAATGGTAAAAATGGGAGCTAAATGAAAGAAAAATTATGAAAAGTGGTAAAAACAGGCGCTAAATGAAGGTAAAATTATGAAAAGTGGTAATAACAGGCTCTAAATGAAAGAAATGGGAAGGAAACTGGTAAAAATTGAACCCAAATGAAAGAAAAATAATGAAAAGTGGTCAAAACAGGAGCTGAATAAAACAAAAAAGATGAAAAATGGAAAAACATGTTTAAAATGAAATAATGATGGAATTGGTAAAAACAGAACTTAGAGATATAAGTGATGTACTTGGTAATAATGGTTGCAAAATGAAACAACATTGACAAAAGTGGTAAAAACAGACGCAAAATAAAACAGTGATGAAAAGTGGTCAATACAAATGAAAAAAAAAACAATGCTATGGACGGTAAAAGCATGGCTTAAATGAAGCGACGTCTGTGCACGTTAAGAATTTCATTGCAAGAGATGAAAAGCGATAATCAGGGATTAACCACTTGCAAAAAATAAGCGTTAAGCACGTGGGCAAATACCGTGTTTCGTTTTAATTAGGTGAAAAAATAGAAAAAGTAATGAAAAACAAAATGTATAATGTTGAAAAAAAAAAAAAAAGATTTACACTATGAAAAAACTATTACATAAAAGATTATTTTTCTCCAAACACAAACCATGACTAACGATCACTAACTAATTATTACAAATGTTGTTAAAACAACACTGGTTTCCGACGCCAACAACTGGTTAAAGGAGGCGATATCTAACAAAATAAGCACGATAATTTCATAGAAAAAATTTTGCTGGATATGGTAAGCAAACATAAGTTCAGTACAATCTCTCCTGCTATGCAGACATGAATCAACGTAAGGGAGAATATTAGTCAGAAGGCAGGACAGAAAGGAGATGATACAACGAGGATATTACAGAAGTTCCTTGTATAGATGAGATACTGAAGTAGGGGAAATGGAGATGGCTTGGACAAATGCGCACAAACCCCGGAGGGATTAGTATGTGACAGTCAGTTGGACTTCTGCGGGAACCAGAAAAGTTTGAAGCCCCAGATCCACTGAGATGAGAACTGTGAGACCGGAAGCAGGAAATAAGTAAAGATTTGAGGAAGTAAAAGCACAAGTAATATATTAGTGGGGAATTTCACGAGGCTTTTCCGCCACAAGGCGTTGGAAGCAATGACAATGATAACTGCTAAAAGCTGGGGGTTTTCATAAAGATACGAGCTATTCTAATTCAGTGACAGGAACTCCATCACAAACCCCAAAACAGCCCACCACACAACTGGCTGTGTTAAATTTTGCAATAAACCCTTGTCTTCAGAAGTATAAAAAAAAAAATCTGTCAGTGCCGATGGTTGGGTGCTTCAATGCGATTCAGTCGTAAAATACCTTCTTATATTCCAGACTGCTTACTGTGTAAGAATGAGACAAAACAAAGATGTTCTCAAGTCAGTACGGATAACCAAAAATGTCCCAAAATTAAATTATTCTACTTTCGCTTGTGCAAGGAATATGACAAATGTTGAAAAACCAAACAAATTCATCTCCTAATTTCCCAGGTCTTGATGATTGCCAGATAAAATATCTTACATTTAATTACATTACAGCATTATTTCAAAGGATTATCCACTGACTTAGTGTTAAAAAAAAACTTATGAGAAGTTACTTTAAGTTCTTAAAGTTATTCAACTTAACATATTAGAGATGTTCTGCAAGAAATATTCAGATATGGTTTCACATGCATTTTCCCATGCAAATGGTAAGAGGATTGATACACTGTAATAAATGAATTACTTTTGCCTTAAATACAATGAATGAATTATATCCTGTGTTTAGCATCTAGCCCGGGATTAAATATTTGATTTAATGATTAGTTTTCTGAACCCTTTAATTTCTTATTCAAACACAATGTCGCTGATATAAAACATGGAACTTTTCTAAAATCAGAATTAAATTGTTTTCTTTTGAAGGTACTCAAAATCATGCGAGCTGCGGATTCAGACTAGAATTTCATTAATATGTCATCCTCTAGCACACCATTAAACGTTACCTTCAGTCTTTAGGAAAGTAAAAGTACACTGCTTGAGTGTGTGTGTGTGTTTGTGTGTGTGTGTGTGTTTGTGTAAGAGAGAGAGAGAGAGAGAGAGAGAGAGAGAGAGAGAGAGAGAGAGAGAGAGAGAGAGCGATAAGCAGTCTATGTCTTTAGATATAATTAAACATGAGTAAACCTGATTTTTAACAGACTGAATGTGACGATTTTGAAATATAATTTTAATCAAACTTCGAAGGCTTAATGTTCCATGCCATCATTCAGCATTGCAGGGTAACCGAAATTACACAAAATTCATGACGTCCATCACCAATTTAAAGGAAAGATACATGGATTATCTTGGTTTTTTGCGAAGGCATTTCAGTTTTTTTTTTTTTCGTGCCATGGGCTGGGTACCGAAACCCACCCCACTCCCCCGGGGATTTTTGCTGATACAGATTTTTTTCATCTCCAAGCTATATCATTGCAGAAGCTTGTCTGACGCCTGAACCCTGCTGCTTTTGACTGCCAGAGTGAAAATACATGGTTTTAAACATTAATATTTCTAATAGTACAAAATCCGCAGCTCGCATGATTTTGAGAGATACCTTCAAAAGAAAACATACACTTTAATTCTGATTTTAAGAAAAGTTCCATGTTTATATCAGCGACAGTGTGTTTGAATAAGAAATAAAAAAGGGTTCGGAAAACTAATCATTATATCCAATATTTAATCCCGGGCTAGATGCTAAACACAGGATATACAATTTATTCATTGTATTTAAGGCAAAAGTAATTCTCCTTGCTATTACAGTGTATCAATATAAGGAACTCGGTTAAATCTCTTACCATTTGCATGGTAAAAAATGAATGTGAAACCATATCTGAATATTTCTTGCAGGAAATCTCTAATATGATTAAGTCCATGAATAACTTTAAGAACTTAGTAACTTCTCATAAGTTTTTTTTAACACTAAGTCAGTGGATAATCCTTTGAAATAATGCTGTAATGTAATCAAATGTAAGATATTTTTTATCACAAAAGCAATCATCACATACAACAAGACCTGGGAAATCAGGAGATGAATTACATAGCTAGCCTAAATAGCTTCTGGATATTATATACAGTTATCATTATTAGATATCACATGACGACAAAATTAGTTTTTCAATTACAATACTGGTGCTGAACAATTCAGGAAATTTGGTTTGACCTCTTTACCGATGCCTAATTGAATTACTCAAGTAGCAACATAAATATAATATTACTTGTAAGTGCTTCTATAACACCACAATTTTACGAATTACCTTTTTAAAAAGATGACAATTAAGGAAATCTAGAATTAATCCTAAAACATATCCACCCACTCCAAGATTCTGAAGTTTATGAATAAGTGCCTTGTGGTTTACTAAATCGAAAGCAGCGCTCAAATCTATCTGAATTACTCTGCACTCAAACCCTTATCAAGGTTTCCTTGCAAATGGCATGTCAAGTCTACAAGAACATCGCAGGTACCTAGCTACATCCTATATGCGTGATGACTATCGGGCACCTCCAACAACACATCTACTATAGTTCCTGTGGCATGAGTTCACCTTCTGGCCATTTGAATTCTATCTTTCCTTCTGAAATGTCCCACCCATGAAGTTCTGGCGAAGGTAAATTTGGGTTCGCTGTAGCTGCCTGGTTCCAAATAAGGGTCTGCTAATTCGCTCTTTTGATGTGCATTTTCAATGACTTCTTGCAAGGGGACAAAAGGGCCACGTCCACTCCGTTATAGCTTGTGACTAGTGTTTTTGACGTCTTGATGCCGAATCGCTGGACGGACTCCTCATGTCTTAACTTGATGTCGTCTCTACTAGACGATCCACCATATAGAAGGCATGCAGTCTTCAAGCTTGGATGGAACATGATCTGGAATTTCAATCGAGATTCCTAATTGGGAAAATGTATCAGCGAACTCTAAATGCTGTCTAAGGACTTTAATAATGGCAGACAGCCCTAAATGCGGTGCAAGGCTGGAAAGAACAGCAAATTTTTTTCCAACATCTTGGATTGACACTTTGAATATCTCTCAGTCTTTTTATTGCCTACTTCAGTAACAAACAAAACAATCTGTGTTATTTTTTCTGAGCAGTAAGAAGAATAAAAACGTCAGTGTCAGGTAATCGTATAGTTACAGTTGAATCAAACGAGCTTTGAACTGCAATGTTCAAACAATGGAGCACAATTTTGGTGTCTGCTTCCTCTTGGCAGGATCAAAGTTCTTCAGTATCTTCATTAATTGTATGTTGTCCATCAGTGGTTGTCAAACAAGTACATTTATCCCCATAAACAAAGTATATTTTTATCCCCATCAACATCCTAGCATATTTGTTTTGCTTCCATTCATTTACTGAGTTTAATATGGTGGTAATCGGTGAAAACAGAGGATAATTTTTGGAAGGCAACTATAAATCCATTAGTTAATAACTCAAGGATTATGAAAATGATCATCCCATAAAATCCTCAAGGGGGGGATGGGGAGGCTATTGGTGGCCCACGGTCTAATTCCTTTACGGGCATCCACATATAACCTCAATTAAAGAAAAAAAAATAGAAAATATTCTGAAGATGGGAAAAACTGGGTCAGCACAGCGGAGACATAATACCTTTGGAAACCATAAATTTCACAGTCAAATAAAATACATATCTGTATTATGTCTCTCGACAGCTGCGATCGAATAAAGGCCTTTCACATCAACGGGTGATCATAAACGTTTCATGGTATTCATGGCAAACAACATTAGAAGCTTTAATCTATTTACAAAGGGTATTATTAGCATGCGTCAAAGAGCTGGGTCATTTCCCTAAATCAACAGACTGTTGACAACATATCAAGTGTAAATAATGAAGTGGACGTTGGAAATAAAATAATATTAAGTTATTTCCATCATCATATAACAATTGTCACTAGGCGACGAATCTGAAAATTTTAAAAGATCTTGTTTTTATGATCTACAGTTTAACTTCCCCTTCAAATCTCATACTAAAAAAATTAATGCGGCAAAGCTCTGGCTACGAGTTCAAAATAAAAGGAAATTATGTTCATATCAGCAAATGGTCTATGAAGTTGGTTCCATCAGATTTGTGACCCTGAAATAATTTTCTGTCGTGAGGCATTGGAAATAAAATACATTGATAATTGCAAATGTGACGAAGAGATCAATCGCATCGCCATGTCCAAGTCTTTGTGCAATTCCAAGTTTTTAAGGAAACATAAATGGATAATTTTTATCCTGAAATCTCTAAACACAGACAATAAAGACACTGAGTAGCATTACTCAGTGAAGAGTTATAACTCTCTCTCTCTCTCTCTCTCTCTCTCTCTCTCTCTCTCTCTCTAGTTGTGTTTAGATAAGAGAGTATAAAAGGTAAGTATAAAAAAGACAAGTACGACAGATAGACAGGAGAAACAAAATTAAAAGATGAAAAAATAGAAAGCGTAATACTGGTGAACACGCGTACAAACAGAGGTGGTGTGTGAAAGCTTTAAGGTCAGTTTACACCAAATATGTCTTGCTGCCGATGGTGAAGTATTCTTCTACGTCAAAGGGACTTTCATAAAGAATGCAAGATATACATCCACCATCGCTAACATCGTTTTTCAGATTGGTAACTTTCGCAATTTTACAGGGCTTATCTTGATAAGCCTTCCGGTTGTCTCATTCGTACAGTGAGAAAGATTACCCACGACTCCGTCGCCTCTAAAAGATATGATGAAATTACAAATCATTATTTTCTTTTTACGTTTTTCTTGGCGTATTCTTTTCATCGCCTCGGAGCATGGAACCATGACAGAAGAGAACTTTTTAGAAGGTTGAAAATTACAATTCATTATTTTTCTTTACGTTTTAGGGGAACGACAGAAGCGAAAAGGTTGTCAATATTCTAAATCTCATCATCTCCTCGGAGCATGGAACCATAACCATGCATAAGAGAGAACTTTTAGAAGTGTCAATAGCTAACAGAAATTTTGATGTATCTCCAGCTGAGTTTCAATGTTCGTGAAAGATAGTAACCGACTTTTTTGTTACTTTAGTTTGGCTACATCATAAGTCGACAAGTTTTTTGTAGGAAAAATTTTGTATGTATTTAACCTTATTGTAAACTTTTCAGCACTTTAAATGATAATAATAATAATGGTATATTAAATCACAAAGTTGAAATAATATCCTTTAATAAAAAATCAACAACTCCAATATAATACAATAAAACGCATTCGAAGAGTACTACTAAAGGAATGCACTATAGTAAAATGCATTTGAGACTCGAATTTGCCCAGTGGTAATTATTTTAGTATGAAGGTTATGTCAAGGCTACAAAATACCCTACTTTGATGATATCTGAACCAGTTTCATTAGTGGATCATCTAACACACCATAACTCTCTGTCCTCAGTTTTCAAACTTTCAGGTCGATGCAGAATTTCTAAATGAATCTATGGATTTGCAATCAAAACTTT
>NC_089792.1:31341170-31361170 GCF_040412425.1 Macrobrachium rosenbergii | reverse complement strand
TCGAACAGTTTTAAGGCGCATAGCCTAATTCTAAAGGCATTTCCAAGCCGAATAATATTCGAGAACCTTCTAAACATTTTCTTATACCTCCCTTCCAGATGATGTGGCGCGTTGTTACTCAACGACCATTTCTTAATCACACAACATGCATCATAAGTTCGCATCAGAATATCACTTGGGATTATAAAGGGAGGCAGCGGAATCAATGAAAAATAAAACCTGTTTGAGCTGATCCTCCGACCTTAACTATGCAAACATGCAAATATGGGTCTAGAGAGTCGCCGTTTTCCACAAGTGGTTGTGCAGTGCATCCGGGGATTGATAGCGCCCAAACCTACACAGATAGTGAGCTCACAATTTTATGTAAATGCTACGGAGCTCTAGACAAACAGGGTAACAGGAACAAGAAAAGTGTTTTCACAAAGTCTGAGATACTAACATTCTACAGTCTCTTCCCCAACTTTACTACCATTTGGTCTTATGGTAGAAAAAACAAAAATAGTTTCAGGTGAAAAAGCCAATAACTGATATCTCAGTATATCTTAAGTCATTTTCGACATCAGTCCAAAAGTTCTGGGGCCAGAATCATCACCTGTACTCTTGACAGAAATATAATAACATGTCACTGAAATCTTTTATACGATTTCATTTTCTATTTCTAGTTGTACGTGCATCACAGTGAAACTCACTGTAGTGGAAAAATATGTTAAGAAAATTTCTTACGAAAGGTCTGCAATGGAAGTTCTTAGAAAACAAAGAGAGTCACAGTTTAAGGTTTGTGATTACAAGAAAAGAATCCTTATAGTTAATCAAGAGCTATGGAAGGTAAGTGGAGTTTGAGGGGTTGGGATTACTGTCAAGAATTTGACACACTTAATTTTGTAGTGTATAAAATGTTACGAAAACTATACTTCATGAAAAGACTGAAGAAATATATGGTATGGAAGGCCAGGGTAAACACCAACTCAGTTCCCAGGCTCCCACTAATTTTCGAACAACGCTGATATTTCAAATAAACTGACCTTGGAACATAATGTGATAAATGGATAAAAGGCTCAACTTCCGACATATTAAATGCTCGTGTCTTCTTCGTAATAAGCCATAATGATTGCTTTGTTTATGATTTTTGTGTCATGCGCAAATAAACTCACAACTCACAAACTCACAACTAAACTTGAGACACATAAGGAATCGTGAAAATTCAAACGACCCGAGGGTTATTGTGATTGTTGTTCGTTCTGAATTTTCGAGGCCTTACCAACAGGAGGGAAAATCCATAAAGGTCCCTTCTAAATATATTCTTCCTGCAGCTTCCATTTAGACAGTGCAAACAGCCTTTGAATCGATATATATATGATATATATATATATATATATATATATATATATATATATATATATATATATATATATATATATATATAATATATATATATGTGTGTGTGTGTGTGTGTGTGTGTGTATATTTTTTTTTTTTTTTGAATAATAATAATAAGAAAAGCAAGGTAAAAGGTAAGGTTAACTCAGATGTAAGAAAAAAACATAAACAACAACTCGAACAGAAACAAATAACATGAAACTGGAGAGAGAGAGAGAGAGAGAGAGAGAGAGAGAGAGAGAGAGAGAGATTGTAGTCAACAACAACACGGGGAAACAAATTTCGAGTGCTGTCAACTTGGAACTGAATTTCTATTTATATAGATCACAGTACGTGGACGCACAATGCCAGAAACAAAAAAATGGCGCAGTGGGAACAACACAAATGTTAAATAAAAAGTTTTATGGCCAGTAAACAAACTATTTCATATGACGCCATTTTCCGCAATTATTTAATAAATCGGCTGACTGGAAGTCCCATAAACACTTGAATTTTTTGTCTAACAGTATAACAAACAGACGGTTTTGCAAACTCTTTGATCGTGGACGAGACAAATTTGGCCTCGTTCAAATAACATGAGAGGTAGTTTGATTGAATCAGGCATTTCTGTTCAAGTGTGCGTTTGGTAAACATGATTCACTGCCAAACCACCGCAGGCAAACCACGCTGACAGAAATCATTCAGATTTTTGAAGAATTCGTGGCACATTGTGAAGCACTGCCCCTCTTACACAAATTAGCAATGCCAAATATAGGTAAAACACTACAAAATGAATGAGCATAAAATGCTAACACAAAAAACTTAAGGACACACTTTCCCTTTAGCCTGTCGAGGAATAAGCATCAATAAAAACAAAGATAAAATCAATTCTTGATGGCTCTTATTCCAGTAACCATTTAGTAATCTTCGGGTGTTAGTGTGAAATTTTAAATATTTTAATGTTTGTGTATACACTGAGAAGAAAAGAAGATATTATAACATCAAGCGGCCAGGTATCACTTGAATAGCACAGTGATGGAAAAAAAAAAATGTTTTAAACAACTTTGGTCAAGCATACGGCAGGTGCTATTTGTATGCATAAGACAAATTAGATACGATATATATATATATATATATATATATATATATATATATATATATATATATATATATATATATATGTGTGTGTGTGTGTGTGTGTGTGTGTGTGTGTGTGTGTGTGTACTATTGTGTATATGTGTATATATTAAGCAATTCCATTGAGGATATAACGCAACCGTCACTACCACATTCATACTTTAACATGTGGTGTTCATGAACCCCATCTGCAGATATCTTTCACATTAGTCGCGCCATTTAACTACACTGAAGGCTTAATCACCAGGCTAGACGAACGCTTCTACTCATAATGCCATTCTCTGTATTTGCTTGTCCTCTCATGCATCCCGGTTATCAAGGTCTTTCCTTTCAATAACTCTTTCACGCCTTAAATCCAGCTCTATCTAGGCCTTCCTGTCCCCTAATTCCCACTTCTCGAGGATTTCCGAACATATTCTTCTCCCCAACCTACAGTCATCCATTGCCTTCCTAAAACCAACCCAGCTCAAAAGCGCACTTATCCATCCATCCATCTGCCTGCAATGCCCGGATTTCAGCATTTCCTATTTAAATTTCTTGCTTCAGCATTATCTACTACCCAAACAGTTCATCTCAACAGCTGCAACCGTTTTCGTTCATTCACATTCAACAACCCACACTTCATGTCTACAAAAGAGTGCTGGTTCAACAACCCCTTTAAACATTCCTACCATAGCTTACATAAACACTTGAAATTTCTTCGGAGTCTTTGAGCACACCCTGTTACCTGACGTACTTCACCTGTTCTGCGACTCGCCTGTTCTTTTCCTACTCATCTGTGTTTTTACTTCCTAATGCTAATAGAATAAATATCTTCCATTCTTCCACCATTCATCTTCGTGGTTTCTGTTCACGCTTAATAACGCTTCTCATTCTCAAATTTGATCTTAATTTTCTCTTACATTACCAGACAATTTCCTTACGGCGAAAGTTTTCACATTTACCAGGAATAAGCGGTCATCTGTAACTAAAGCCCTGTTGCCTATTGGTATCAGCGGAGTGATCCTTCACCGCTGAAAAGGAGGGAACAAGTAATTTGATAAAAATTGACAGGTCAAATGCCTGCGTCAAACTAAGCTTGACCAAAAACGATTTTATCAGGCCAGTTTGGCAAAGATAAAAAGTGCAAGGAGGCTCAAAAGCTTATATAACATACCAGTACTTGGACCTTATCTGTTTTTCTGCTGTACAATTTGCGCACACATTTTCATACATGCATACACACTTTTATAATACATATATAATACATACATATATATATATATATATATATACATATATATATATATACATATATATATATATATATATATATATATATATATATTTCTGCTGAATAATATTTATATATATATACACACACACACACATATATATATATATATATATATATATATATATATATAATACACTTATATGTGCATATATATATGTGTGTGTGAAAAAACACACTTATATACTGTAGGGTGATATCTCTAACCCTTTACAGAACAATAATGGTTTCTTCAGTACATGTGTTAGGAAATTCTGGATAACCTTGATAGCTGGGTGGAAAGGATCCTGATAGTTTATTCCTTTTGTTTTTTAAAGGTCTCTAGTCTGTTGCCTCTCAAGATTAGTAGATTCTATAGATTTTTAGGTCGACAGTGTCTGTAGATTTGCAGGTGTATCTTTGCGGATGACAGCAAGCTTAATAATACAGTGCCTCATCCACACAGTAGCATATCTGCACACTACAGTAACTACAGGCCAATTTATATTCTCCCTGTGCTATCCAGAGTTGCAGAAAACTTATTTTTGAGCCATTCTACAACTATTTGGAATCTAAAGGATTGTTAGCTGATAGTAAATATATACTGCTATATCTTCCCAAGCATCCCAGCCAGCTGACGCTCAATTTAAAGCTGGAAAATACAACTGCATTTTGGCACTGCCTGACAAGGAAGGGCGAAAGGAATACTGGCCCCTGCCTTAATCTGTTAATCGCACTCTGTATATCCCCTTCAACTTTCTTTTCTCGAACATGGAATGCTGCGGAGCCTTTTGTTTACAGACACGAGGTTCTAAGGAGACTGAGTATGGCTGGAGGCAGAATAGAGCCAGCAGTTCAGATTAAGAGAAAGGACATCTGGCATGAACACCTGGATCTTGAGTCATAAATGATGCATGCACATAGGGGAAACGACACCAACCCATCTACCTGTGGATGACCTCACTAATCCCCTGACCGAAGTCATATGAGGGTCTCACCAGAGAACAAGAGAGAGACATAGCTGGATGCAGGCGAGACACAACTCCCCCTTCCATTCCCCTCCTTCAGAGAGGCCATGCCCTACCACGTGGTTCTATCTTGTAGGGACCCTTAGTATTCTTGCCAATGAAGCCCTTAGCCCTCCTCCACCGCCATTACCTCTCGCTGAAGCCACCTCTTCTACTGAGTAAAGTGATCTGTTGCAAAGGTTCTTCCAGTCAGTCACATTGTTTCAATTCAGTACTGAACTTCCTATTTCCATTTCTAAGTGCTGGTAATTCCATATCAACCTTGCCTTGTTAGGCAGTGTTACATAAATGCCTGTGTTCAAATAATTACATAAAATCGTGTGTTCTGGTTTTCTTTGCACTTTGTGCTCTCTTTCCTATGCATATTTTACTGTGTCCTTACTGGCTTGGCAATTCGTAAACTCTCCGTTTACAGAGGGTTTGTTAGCCATGGGAATCTCTCTGGCTGTGCCTTTTATCAGCATTGTTTTCCCAGTTTTTAATTAACCTCTCAGGCCTTGCCTGCCTAATTAGTCCATTTAATCTTCTGATAGTTCATTTCATGTGAATATAATGTATTTTAAAACTTACCCTAACGTGTTTGCTTACAAATACCTTGTGATTAGAGCCCTCAGTTCAGTTAAATTCTCCTTTTTCCCTTGTTATTTTCACGATTTTCTGAGTCAACAGCAGTCAGATTTTATACAAAAATAAAATTAAGTAACGAAATCATTCATTTAGAGTCTATAATCGCTCATGATAAGCATTTCCCAAGATTAAATCATAAAATACACGTTAAGGAATCAGTTACGTACTTGCGATATTCTTTTAGATTTGGTATGCCATTTGCAATGCACCTAGATAATGGTTATGAATGTAGAGTAATTCAAAATAGATTTCAGTGGTGCTTTCCACTTTAGTAAATCACAAGGCACCTATTTATAAACTTTAGAATCTTGGAATGGGTAGATATGTTATAAGATCACTTCAAGATTCCCTTACAGATAGGTAGCAGAGTTAATGTTGACAGGGAACTTTAACGTACCAAGACCTATTGTGTGTGGAGTTCCACAGGGTAGCGTTCTTTCTCCGCTGTTATTTTTAATGTATACAAGTTATATGATTGTTGCCCTGGAAAACAGTGTAACAAAGTCTCCACATCTGAGAAATGAAGCAGATTAGTGAATTTTCCACTTCATCCTCACCTTCAGTTGGATGGAACTCTGCTGAATGAGTTCTGAGGCTTTAACTATACTTGATGTTGCTTTTAACTCACATCTTACCTTTGAGAAACTTCTAATGAAAGTGTCAGCAAATGCCGCACGGAAGTTAGGTATTGCACGTAAAGCTTCACATATTTATAACAGTGACAAAGTCAGTGCAACCTGTTTTAGGTCATTTGTCCTTCCTTTACTAGAATACTGTTCTCTGTTGTGGGTGACTGCTTCTGTCAGAGATTTATCTCTTTTAGATAGTACTGTGGTTCGTGATGGTAGACTTCTGTTTCCTAATATGTTCTCTTATTTGTCAATTTTTCACAAGTTGTATTTTAGCAGATATCTTTCACATTCACAATTGATCCCTGATCCCGCCGAGAGCAACCAGATTTGCTGTACAGCAGCACCAGCATTCAGTAAATGTGCCTCTCTGTCGAACTTCAGCTCCAGAGGTCCTTTATTCCTCACTTTGTTGGCCTGTGGAATATTCTCCATGAAGATGATGTGCAACTGAAACCTCAAAATTTCAACAAGGGTGCAACGCACTACTACCCTAAAACAATTCTCCTTGTATTTAATAATTTACGTATATGTTTATCTATTATTCTATTAATTTTTTATTCTTTTCTAATAACTGATCTCTTCTTTCTGTATTTCCTATTACCTTCTGTTATTTCTTTGAAATGAACACCACATTCGCAGGAAGCCTGGATTTAAAGTCAATGGCTCCAGTGGGCTTGTTCTACATGAAAAGGGTTCACCTTCTGAATAATAATAATAATAATAATAATAATAATAATAATAATAATAATAATAATAATAATAATAATGTCTCTAAATAACAGAAATTCAAAGTTCGTTCTGTTCCCGCTAAGCCCGAAGACAGGAAATGGGCACCTTCTTGCAACTAGAATCCAAAAGGATGTGCTTGACCTTGTCTGGTTTTACATGACCCTTGTGGCAGATTTATGTTGTCTGTCTAGCCTAAAGCCACTTCGAGTATTTGATCTTTGAAACAACTCTTACTTCTTCAAGCAATTTGCGATACATCCCAATTTAAACTGTGGTTGGTGTTACTTATAGGATTAGAAATGGCAGAATGTTAATGTGGGTGTTTTAGTATTTTACCGATCGCTGATGTTAGAGTATTCTCTAGTTTAGGCTTTTTCCATTAAAATCCACACAAGTCTTATTACTTTCCTAACACGGTATCATGTACAAGGCAACGCCTTTTGGCGTTTCATGGTCTCGTAAACGCTCGTGACCGAAGAACCTACTATAGCAGGGAAGCTGAGAGCAAATGGGTTTTCTCACGGCAAAGGTTTCACTAATATCCTTGATGTTTTCCAGGTATGGGATTTTTATTTTATTTCATTGTTGCGTTCCCTTTGTACTCTCATTAGGGGGGCAAAAGAAAATCTGATTCACTTTATAAACCGCTTTTCAGTGAAGTGGGTAGAGTATCTGACAGATTTTCGCTGAATGTGAGGTCAAAAGAAAAATACAATAAACTAAAAATCTCATACCTCGATAGCATCAAGAAGATTAAGAGAAACCATAGGGAGAGAAAGAAAAAACTTTTTGCTTTCAACTGTATGCTAATACTGCAGGGTCTTCGGTTACTGTAGTTTACAGGTGTGTGGTACCAAGTAAGTAATGCGACAACACTTGTGTCGGTTTCACTGGAAAAAGCCTTTACGTAAGCATATACAAATTCTACCATTTCTATCACTTAGGTAACACCAACTACAATATCAACTGGGATGGATGGCAAATTTCATGTGTGTGTATATGTATATATATATATATATATATATATATATATATATATATATATATATATATATATATATATATATATGTGTGTGTGTGTGTGTGTGTGTGTGTGTGTGTGTGTTTAGTATTTATTAGCCACAATGCCCCTCAACTTCTCGAATTCTTCACATTTTTGAAACGCTTGTCACTATGTGAAACCTGGAACCAAAAATGTGAAGAAATCGAGAAGAATAGCATGTAATTTGGCTATGTATCTGGTAATAAGTGACTAGTAGATTTACATACATATATATATATATATATATATATATATATATATATATATATATATGTTATATATATATATACATTATTTATATATATATAAATTATATATATATTGTTACATTTATATATATATATATATATATATATATATATATATATATTATATATATATATATATATATATATATATATATATATATATATATATATATATATATGTTACATTCTGAGTACCAGTTGGAAGAGAATGAAAATGGATTTTAATTAACTACCTAGAAGGCCAATATTAAAGCGCTCAGGATGGCGATAAATGTAATGAATAAACTGACTTACCTTGATATCGTGATCTAAGGTACACAGATGAGTGGAGGTCACCTTGGTAAATCATAACCAGTAAATGCTTTAAACTGAGTTTATTTACAAATGAAGCAATCAGGAAATTAATATTTAAGGGCTGACTGAGTAGTAAACAAGCACATACAAGGTGCAATAAAAGCCAGATGCTGCGTAGCAACGTTGAATCTGAAAAAGGCTACTACCCTGAAATAGTTGGATTGCTCTAATGACTTTCATGCGGACTGATTTAAAGATTTTTGGTTGTTAATGCAACTGGATTAAGGGGACTGTCCAAGTGCCCTGGGACTCGTAATCAGGAAGACTCTGCACGTGGCAGGATGGCAGTTAACGCTAAGCTATTTTGGTTCACAGGGCAGGGGACAGACTGCTTTCAAGAGCCAGATAACAAGTTCTGAAGAGAATAAAATTATTCCAGGTTAGCATTCAAATCCAATGATTTTTCTCACATGAAATTACTTTTGTACGATGGAGGAATTGTCAATTAGTTTTAATTAGCACATGGTAACAATGTGGTGGAAATGATCTAATTATCCACCAAATCCACTTAATTTGAGCTTGGGCAAGTCAGAGAGGTGATGGGCTTACTAAGACTGATTAAACAAAGGGGGCTTTGTTGAGGAGAATGAGAAGTTGAAATACTGAAAATGGAGAGAAATTCCACAGGAGGACTAGAATTGGCATCAGACTGATTGATTCAGACGTACCTTATTACTTCTGTGCACTGAGCTCGTTGTAAAGATGAATTTCAGCCACAAGGAGTCTGGCGATCCGTTTTCAACTTAGAGAGACGGAGGTCTGGCACCACTCTGGCGCTTTGGCGTTCTGTGATGGAGTGCGTGTCAGCAGGCAGGGTGCGATGGGTCTCATTTGATTTTTTGGGGGTTGGGCACAGGACATGGGTCGATCTGAAAGGAGTCACAGCCAGCCAAAGGTTGTAGGGAGATAGGTCTTATAGCTAAGTCTTGTAAGGGTCAGCATAGCAGCCCACTTACAGCCCTAAATGGTCCTTTTGTCCCTAACGGCTTTCTACCCCCCCCCCCAAAACATCGTATGATGCTGGGGCTAAGAGGTTGGTATGTTTTCCCCAAATCAGGTGATTTGGGGGTGCCTACATAAGTTCACCTGGCCTTTTAATGGCGCCATTTAATTTGATTGCCTAGCTAATGGAATGAAGGGACAAATGGAATATATATGAAAATATATATAAATCTATATCTATATATATATATATGTATATATATACAGTATATATATACATATTTATAAATATACATATATATATATATATATATATATATATATAAATATACATATATATATAAATATATATATATATATATATATATATATATATATATATATATATATATATATATACATATATATAAATATATATATATATATATATATATATATATATATACATATTATATATATACATATATATACATATATATATATATATATATATATATATATATATATATATATATATATATATATATATATATATATACATATATATATACATATAATATACATTATATATATATATATATATATATATATATATATATATATATATATATATATACATATATATAACTACATAATATATATATATATATCTATATATATGTATATAATATATATATATATATATATATATATATATAATATATATATATATATATATATATACATATGTCTGTCACACAAGGTGTTGAATTTGGTTAAGAGGGAAACTAGGTTCTCTTAGACCCCGGCTCCAGATCTAGCAACAAAACAAAACTTTTATTAGGCTTTCCCTGGAGTGGGAATTTCCCTGTTACTGAAATTTGTAAAGGGACAATGTCCTTGAATCGCTAAAGCATAAATACAGACGTAACCAGAAGAATTCTGAGGAGACCTGGAAGGGGTTTGGTCCAGACCCTCAGAACCATACATACATACATACATAGGTAGTGAATTTGATATTAAAGCAACATTTGTAGCTTCATGATTATATATATATATATATATATATATATATATATATATATATATATATATATATATATATATATATATAATATATTGTTATGTATGCATTGGTGGTATGTGTGTATGTATACGGGGTATTTTCTCGATCATCTGGCATGTTCTTAACACTTATTCCCATGACATTCTGGAAGTAGAGAAGGACAATAAATGAATGAACTAATTCCACAAAAAAGATTAAGAAAATGGTAATTCCCCTCGAATGGGACAAAGTGTTGCAGTTGAGCAAGGCCCTCGCCTACCGATTGAGAGTTTTGAATGTTAGTCAGATAAGATGAGTTCCTTCATTTTATTTTCCCGCTGTGATTCAAGTCTTACTGGAAAGAATGTCTAAACAAACGATGTGAACTGGAGTAATGAAAGCTGAGGGTTGTATAAGAAGAGTTTTGAGGAGATGAAATATGTGTTCTATGAGGAAGCAATTGCAAAGAGAATGGTTAATGGGCAGAATTTTCAAACATTTTCAAGAATTGTTGAATGTGGAGTAATGAAAAAAGGTAGAGGAACTTGATGCAAGAGTGAAAATGGTTTTTGAAAGTTTGTGAAAGCTTGTGGAAGCAACTGCTGAGCTGCAAGGAGAGAAATTCAAAGTTAAATTATGTAAGGCCACCAGGGAGGAGTTGAGAGAATAATGAGTGAGATGCTTTGGCACGGTGATGAAAGTGTGACTGAATGGCTGATCAAGTTGTGTAAGGTATGTCTGAGTGAATGAAACGTTCTTAAAATAAGAGTAATAACTGTTCTTTGTTTTAAGGGTAAAGGCGATAGAGGAGGGAGACTGTAGCATTACTGGAGAAAAATATTACATGTTATACCAGAATATGTATATAAGTTTATGATTAAAAAAAACTACAACAGATGACAGTAAAACTGATAGAAAATGAAGTGTGTGTGTTATGAAACAGATATTTAAATAGTTTGTGAGCTGCACGCGGTATACATGGACCTAGTAAAAGATTTATGATAAGACCAATAGAGAATTAATATGTAGGTTACTGAGGATGTATGGCATCAGAAAATAAATTGCTGAGAGTGATTAAAATCTTTAATGACAGATGTGGAGCATGTGCTACAATACGAAAATGGGAGAATGGCTGGCTGGTGTATAAGTGGATCTGAGACAAGGGTGTGTCATATCTCCACAATTGTGAAGAAGTCAAAAGGAAATTATATGTAAGTGCAAGGCTGTGGGATAAAAATAATTAGGAAGTGAATGGAGTGTGGAATAGTTAAGGGTTGCAGATGATAAAGTACTGACTAGAGACAGTGAGACGAAACTACAGAGACTGGAAAAGAGTCTGAAAGTGTAGGGACAAGTTGTTAGTAAATGTGAGGAAGAGTAAGGTTATGAGGGTAAATGGAAAAGGAAGATACAGCAGTGAATGTTACTGTGGACGAAAAAAGAATGGAAGCAGTCAATTTGTATATGTATTTTGGGTAATAAAGCATCTGGGACTTGATACATAAGAGTCGAGTAAACAAACTAGTTAGGCCAAAAATTGGTGGCAGAGTGTGCACAAAAAGATTGGGAAGTGTCTTGAGGCTAAAGATGGAAAGCAAGAAGTGAATGTTGGGTCAGTTCTCATTCATGGAAGTGATGTGTGGTTTTAACGGATGAACAATGCAGAAGTGGCAAAAAGATTACCTCGTATGTGAAAAATTAGATCAGAGCGTTCGCAGTGGTTTGGTCAAAGGAAAAGATAGTATCTTAACTTCTCGATTTCTTCACTTTCTCGGAGCGCTTGTCACAAAATGAAGCACTGAATCCAAAATGTAAAACGAATGCAGAGACCCCACCTCCAGTCGTGAGGCTATAAACCAATAAACTCTACAACACGATGGTGGGGAATTGTCCATTCAATCCGTAGCATAATGTACCTGAGTTTGACAAATATATCATGAATGAGCTGAAGTGGACTTCTATCCTTGTTCTTGACCGCGTGGTTTAGCATAAACTCACCATAGCCTATCACGCAGTACTGAAAATGAGTTTCTAAATAAAATGTTCCAAATGTATTTATATACTCATATATATATATATATATGTGTGTGTATTACATATGTTTATACATATACATACATATGTGTGTGTATATATATATATATATATATATATATATATATATATATATATATATATATATATATATGTATATATATATATATATATATATATATATATATATATATATATATATATATATATATATATATGTATATATATATATATATATAGCACATTCTTTACCTTGTACTACTTGCATTATCACATTTATGACCAAACGAACCCGTGGCGTGTTTACAGAACCTGGTGACGTTCAAATTTAGAAAATTTGTTAGAAATCAACGAAGTTATGATGGCTTTTATGATTGACAATTGCAGTATTTGCTCGCAAAGTAACTCGCCTGAGGCAAGTAGGCGTCAATCTTGACCACAATGACCAGAAGTTAGGGCTGAGTCTGTCGATTTTATCTGATTCAACCTTATGTTTTAAACAACAGCTGGAATTTTAAAAACGTATCCAGTTATTCTAGTTCGACTAAAAGAACCACAAAATCTTCGTCGATGAACAAGTAACAAAGATTTATTTTTATAACCCTAAATTACTCATCTTACCCGAGACACATCTCTCGTATCTGTTCAAAAACCAAATTCGAACTTCACTTCGCCTGAGTTAAAAAAAAAAAGGGGGGGGGGAGGTGGATAATTTTCGACCTCTAGATATCAGAGCTGCTCAATGGTGGACACTTCACTAGCTCACTGAATTTAAGGTTTACGATTCCTCTTTCAGTTTCCAATAAATAAATTTCTTTCTAAAAATCTTGCAATGTACCGCGAAGTTTCTCTTCCTTACAAGAAACTTATATGAAATGGAGCGTGTCTAATTATTTGTCTTTAATCATTTTAAAACAGTCAACATTGGCTTAAATAGAATAAACTTGACATTAGGTAACACAAGCCATTCTCTGCAATGAACTTTCTTCAAGAGACAGATCACTTTCTAAAATCCCTCAGTAGAACAATGTAACAAAGAAGAAGAAGAAGAAGAAGAAGAAGAAGAAGAAGAAGAAGAAGAAGAAGAATAGGAGGAGGAGGAGGAGGAGGGAGGGAGGAGGAGGAGGAGAGGAGGAGGAGGGGAGAAGAAGGAGGGAGGAGTTGGAGAGAGCTCCCAGTCAAGACAAACGATCAAGGACCACACGGCAGACAGGAGCAAGCAATAAAAAAACTCCTCCAGTTTTATGAGCATGTACACAAAAAATATGAGTAGAGAGAAATGTTGCACCGGATGCATAAGGGTTTAATAACTGCCATGTATACATTCAAATTCATAAACAACCTTTGATACTTTACAACAACTTGGGACACGCATAAGTAGGCATAAAAATAGTTTTACTGAGGTCAGCTATCTCCATCGTCACCGTCTTCATCCGATTAACACTGTAAACAAATACCATAGCACTTACTCAAACCAACGTTGATGGTGTTTTTAGTTATTGGCATATTTCTTTTCACTTGAAATTCTTGGAATAGGAAATGCAAGATGCTAGGCGATAATTTCAGTAGGTGAAGTTAGGGAGAAACCATGTAAGGTAGTCAAAGTTACAATATTTCAGTAAAACAAAAAGAACAACTAAATTCTGGTTCGTTGCGTTGTGTAAATTAATGGTTACCTATTTAAATCAAAACTGTAATGATGATTATGGACGAATAGCTTACCGATAATGTAATTAATTTACTTATAATATAAGTTCCAACAAAGAGACGAATCTTCGAGTGTGTGTGTGAATGAATAAGATATATACACAAGACTGAGGACTTTTGTTATATAAAAACAACGTGTATCTGCATTTTTAGTTTTCGTCTGTATTTAATACATTTTAATCTACGGGTAACTGAGTCCACGATTACCTTTCACAAATTATTAAACAACTAAATGCAGAGCTGCTATGTGCTTGGTGTACAAACTATGTAATTGTAACATGACTTGATATTCACAAAACATTTCCAGACTTCACGTCTTCTCGCTAGTATTATCCGCTTTGTCATAAGCGTAAATCTTGAGCAAGGATATAAACAGCACCCCTCTTAGGCCTACTGAAAATAAACTGAAACCATATATCTATACGCTACATGATAATATCGCGTTTCGCCTACAGTGACGCACGAGACAGCTATTTAATTTATTTTTAGCTGCAAAGTCTGGGTACATAAATTAACATAGAAATTAATAACATGCCTTTCAAATACCTCTGATGATATTCCCAAAGCAATATTGTGACAGGGATGTCCTGTTTTCTTCGTTTATGTAACAGCTCCGGATATATCGCAACACGTTTATTTTCGGAAAAGTCAATTATGGTGTCAAAAAATACCAGCTGATCTACATCACAATAGATCGAACTTGGGGTACTGCCCCGCCCAAAAAGGTAGGTGCTGTCGAGTACAAAGCACTGTTCCGAACCATCTCCAATAAAGGCTTTACTGCGGGAAGGTGAGGGGCTCCAGGGGATGGCTCCTGTTATTTCAGTTCGAGTCATCCAGGTATGAACTGCCACTCGATTCTGTACACAGTGAGTGCATGAAACATTCCGATTTCCGTTTTCTTAAAACAATAATGTTCATTTTGGAATACTAGCTTTTGGTACCGTTCTACTTTGCTTTTCGTGCTAAATCAAATATTTCATTTGCCTTTTTCCAGGATTAACTGGATCCAATGGGGGACTAGAAACTTTTACCATATCGGCCAAGCCCATGAAACATAGCAGCAGATAACGCTAACAGACAACGTTTAAGGACGAACGGTAAGCTAGAGACAATGCTATTTCAATGCAATTCTGAATAACATAAAAAGGGAGAGTAAATATGATTTGGAAAAAAGGAAATAATGGAAGAAAAGTTGTTTACAAATGTGTAGTTTCATCTGGAATGTGTCCAATAAAAAAAAACATTCTTTGAGGACCTATACCACAATCTAGATTCTAGAGCAGAAGAGCTGAATCGACTGCCTGTCAGAGAAAAAACAAGTCGTACCCTAAAAAAAGGGTCACCTGCGGATGAAGCCGATAATACCTCCTTAGCATAATCAACAAAGGCGCACCAACGTCGGCCGCGAAGACAAATGAATCATGACAAGTAGCTCGACTCAGCGGGTTTCTTCAGCCAACATGACTTGATTGACCAAAACCCTTATAGAGACCAGCACCAATTCACTTAATGTAGACATCAACAACAAAGATCACGAGTCCTTTTATCAGAGCTAAGCATGAATACATAATTCACTTTTTTACGTGATATTTACAGCAATATTTCAGTTGATAAAAGGATATCATTATTCACGGCATGAGTATACAAACAGAACAAAGATGGATTCACTCAGTTACATAGTAACACATCAAACTTAAATAATGGTTAAGATTCGTTTTCCTACCTTTCTATTTATGAGGAAAGAACTAAAAAATCATCGGACAGCCCTTTTTGCTTCTTGGAAAAGAATAATTACAAAATCATGGACAGTAATATGCTGCGCTTATTGCTTGATTTACCTTTTCTCTACGTATATATGACACATGACAGTCTTCACTTACAACCTTGTTTGAAGATCTTGGAAAGTGTGCTTGCAACACTTTCTTTGACCCTTCTGTGTGAAAAGGGGAATTGCACTACTCGAGTGTGCAAGAACTTCTTCAGTCACTGCTGTTGTGATGCTATCCTCTTCAAAGGAGTGGTCGGGCCTGATCTTAGAAGACTAATGACTATTCGCTTCCTTACTGTAGAAAGGTCAGACCGACATCGTCCACCTCCTCTTCCCTTAGTCAATTAAAATTACCGAAACTGAGAGAGTATTTTATTTTTCAAATTATATATTACTATCTGTTTCCTATTATATGCATCACGTTTACAGAAGACAAGGAAATGAGAAAATAAACTAATGAAACGGTTTTAAGTATGAACACAAAATAAAAAATATCCAAAAGGGAAAATCTAGTGGAGAAGAAAGAGACAGAGAGAGAGATTGATATCAGTATCGTTTCTGATCTCATCTAACCCAGACTGTTCGAATGCAGAGACATACCCATTGTTTCTGGAAGACATCCATTCGATTTGGTAGCCCAGACACGGCAAAAATGAGTAGTTCTTCCAGCAATCTCCTCTCTTAGCGAAAGCGCACGAATCCTACAGTAGACATGGCCAAAATGCAACCAGATATATGCAAATGCACAAACAGATTTATGAAAGAAAAGCAAGCAAAAAATCTCGATAAACACTCCCTCGCTTCGCATTGGGAGTCCGAAGAGCTTATAAATCAGTGAAGAAGAAAGGTTGTCCACCACACCCGATTTGCATTCTTACAAAGCACCTGATCTCCTCCCTCCTCTAAGACGCAATTGTTTTCTGAAAGCATGCATGCGAAATCAGCTCAGTGGATTCCTCATTGATAATAAATCCTACAATAAGGAGCTTACTACTACCGGAGTCTTGCTCATAATCGGGTATAATGCTCGGGAGTTGGATAATTCCTGGCCAAAACAAGTCAACAAATGCGATGGTTTTAAATGCTACAAACGACAGAAAACGTGCTTATGATATAATTATTAACCCCGTGGAAGCCTGCAATGTGCCACGCTACAGCTAATGTTCTTTTATGGGGCAGGGATATGATTCTCCCTGTACAAAAGAGAGTTACAGAATAAAGTTCATTGCTGAACACGAAGATACAGCCAACAAAATAACAGTTAACAAGGCACTATACTGCTGAGCTGATTCAATATTGAGTTTTACTGTCGCCGACGTTCATGACATTTTATTATCTTTTCATGTAACATACAAAATCAAACCTGGTACACCCAATTATTCAAGTAAAAAATAAATGCCAAACTTATCTTGGGTGATTCGCCCAATTCTGATTTTACAGTTATGTATAAAATTTTAGCAAACCGAAACCAAGATACAAAAAAAATGTGCAAATTATTATTATTATTATTATTATTATTATTATTATTATTATTATTATTATTATTATTATTATTATTATTATTATTATTATTATTATTATTGTTTCATAAGAACGAGACAATCGAGAAATATGCAATTCATACGACAAATATCAAAGTCGCCTAAATGTACAGAACAACCAGTAATACTTCTCTAACTACTCCTAAATTGTCTCCTATACGAATTTCGACAGACTAAGCATTGTTTTTATCATATCAAAACTAAACAATTTACAGCCAAAATAAGTTAAGACAATACTTTCAAAAATATGGTTGTATTGGATTTTCCTTAAAGTACAATTAATCACAAAATATTTTTTAATTGCAAAAAATTTAACCTTTAGTAAATATAGCTTAAGTCCTACAACTTTTACAATCAGTACATTCTGACCTTTCAAATACAAGGTGAGCATTTAATGTGGTTTCTTTGTGACCAGATTAGTATTATAAAATGTTATAACAAGTAATTTTCTCGCTTGATTAAAACTCGAGGAGTTTGCGCAACAAGAAACTTCGACTGTTTTACGGTTCAGAGAAAACCTGTCAGTCAGGTCGTTCTGTGCACAAAGCAGCTTAATTAATCGAGGCTGAAAATCTTATCAGTCTGTTTTATGAACTTATAACTCTTATCAGAGAAATAAGGGCATCGTACAAGTAAGGAACGCAAATGGTTAGCTACATGCCATGAATGAGAGTCTTTTCCTGTGAAATAAACACTGGCTGCCAGCTGATAACTTTGTACAAAATATCCTTCCCAAAAAAAGTAAATAAATAACTGGAAACAAATAACTGGATATAATGAACGACAAATAACAGCAACAACATTCACTGAGTATTATGTATCGTAAAAAGCACAATGATCTCTTAACTTCTATATTTCCTATTTTTGGACACGTATTCAAGAAATACACCAGAAACCAGAAAAAGCTACGGGGCAAGAGAAAATATTATGAGAGAGAATTTAGTGAGTTATGGAATTTAGACATTTTTATAGTTAAAATAATATATGTTTCTCTTATTTTACATATAAATAAATATAATTGTTTCAATTCCAAAAGCTTTATTAACTACTAATAAACGTATATAAAAAAATTTCAGTTCATTTAGATGTTGTTTAAATATAACATAACCAGGTAAACTGTTTTATAACCCAATTTGTCCGGAAGGAGAAATTTGGCAAAATACAACGAGGTAGACATGTTTAGGAAAAAATTAAAATTCAAGACTGTTGAAAGTCAGCACTTTGGTGAATATAATAGTTTCAATTTACAAATTCATTCAGAAAACTCTCCATATGAATCTATATTATATATATATATATATATATATATATATATATATATATATATATATATATATTATATGTTATATATATATATATATATATATATATATGTTGTTATATATGTTATATATATATATATACACACATATATATATACATATACATATCTCTCATTCTGCAGCATGTTCACCTGATTTCTAATTAACGAAGATGCATGAAAAACCTCTACAGTCTTGAAGAGCAATAAAATTACATTTGGAGCGTTAACCTAGTTTAAGGTCCGAGTTATTGTTGTCATTCTAGTACAATGAAATTTTCATTAACTCGAATTACATTCCTTAACGGAGAGGGCCAAAAACAATGATAAAACTAACACAATTTTAATTCATTGCAAGCAATAAATCTAGATCATTTCTATCTTTCCCTATTTATTTTTACTAGCTAATTATGGAAGTTTTAAATTGCGTTAATTTACAATACAGCAAATACTGATGTAATAAGAACAATGCCTTTGTATTGAGAGAGAAAGAGTACTCATTCAAATTACCTACCGACAAAAGCTTTTCTCATATAGACTAGTCTTCCCTTATTCTCTCACTTTCTCCATGATACGCAAAATTTAGATCTAAAAATACGCCACCTCTTGGCATTATCTACCGATCTTGCTTCAGTGTTTATCATGGCACGAGAAGCAAGGAACATCGTCATGGCGAAAAATATTCTTTGTTTATGTGTCAGATGGGAAGACAGAGAGAGAGAGAGAGGTAGAGAATAAAAGAGGCGGGTCGCAGAACAAATAGTACTTTCCTTCAGGAGTGACTAACGCCAAGGATTACGTGAATCTTCGAGAGGGACGATCCATTATGACGTGAATCAGATTATTGCTTCAACATTTTTATCTACGTATATTTTTGGTTTTCAAATCCAAAAATACAACCTCCTGTTTACATGTGCTATCATACAATTTTGTAACTCTAAGAGAATAAAAAAAAAAAAAAACAGTGATTTAACGCCAAAACATTAATGGTATCTTCAATATAATCATAACACCTTAGTCGTTTAACTGAGACGAGACATATTTGTAAATATTATTATTTGTTTTCATTGACTTTAGGATGATTGCACCTTTGGAAGGGGCAATCAGCCAAAGTGGGCAACGTACCCGAGTAGTGCAGCACTCAGGTCGAGTTTGCGAGGTCCGTGCATTGCTCACAGCAATGCCGTCACTAAAAACTTGATGAGAAACTAGCAGGCCGTACGCTTTTGATATCACTCTTCCTCTAAACGGGAAAAAGCGCATGGTGCAAAAAAAA
>NC_089792.1:31316170-31336170 GCF_040412425.1 Macrobrachium rosenbergii | reverse complement strand
TATATATATATATATATATATATATATATATATATATATATATATATATATATATATATATATGTATATATAAATATATATTATCAATCACCTTTTCCCTAAAGATGGCGCCCATATATATTATTAGCCTTCCGGTTCTTTTACAAGTCTTAGGAAGAGGTTGCTTACTCCATGCTCCAAGACCTTAAGGTCAAACATGAAATATAGGTTTATAGCGTGCCCATACATATATATATATATAATTACAACATCGGATAAAGGTGAAAGTTGCAAGTTGGCAAGTGTATATTTTATAACCCTACCTAATTTTTGCAAGTATTATTTAGTACCTAAGTTCAATAGTTCTGGTACTTATCAGAGTAAAAGTGTGTTTCCTATGCCAGAGCCATCAAAATCGCAGGTAAGGGTTTTGAACACAATAATGACGTTAACCTATGACGTCATGAGGCTCCACCCACAGTGAAGAGAAGTTTACATATGGGGAAAACGTCTCTTCACTGTGGCTCTGCCCACTTGCTGATGACATATTCACTAATTGATATTAGTACCCAAGACCAAGAGAAAGGGAAGGTTTGCTCATTTTCAAATATCCCATGTAGGTGGAGCTTTGTCTACTTCTTATTGCATCAGCAGGTGAATTGCCGCAATGAGCATGTACCACTGAAGATATGTCATCGCCTACGTAGTTACTCCAGGCAGGAGGCAACGACATCCAATAGACCTTGTCTCTCTTGGCCTTTTTAATCCCCATCCAAGGCTTCAGCGATATCAATGATGGCGAGCAGGATTTGTCATCGTCCCCTTGATTGCATTATCATTCTCAATTATTATTATTATTATTATTATTATTATTATTATTATTATTATTATTATTATTATTATTATTATTATTATTATTTTGTGGAGGTTTCATCGCAACTTCCACAGCAGTTGTTGGGACTAAGTTGTTAGCTTGGAATTCTTCCATTTTCTTGATATTCGTATTGTTTCTACTTTACAAATAATTCAGTGTATGTAATTCATCCACATAATGAACCAGTCTATAGCTCATTTGTTAGATCTACATCTATTCAGGGCGGGAATACAAAAAGACAATCCGTTTTGTTTTACCTCAGGTTTCGACACTATAGCCTTCTATTTGCAGCAAGTCAGGAGCGGTCACTAGAAGTAGAATTCAAATGAAAAGCAATGATACCTCATTTCCCTCAATTGTTAGAGGTGTAAAGGTCAACGCCATTGTTTTATTTCAGTTAATGTAACCCATTGCTATTTTTTTTTTTTTTTTTTTTTTTATCATACATACACACCTAAACAGCGCTCGTATACTCGCTGCAAATAAAAGGTAATGGTAGGAGTCAAGATTTTGAGGGCAAGCTATTATTTACCTACTTAATATCAATCAAATGTAACACGATTTATATTGATATGCATGGAAAGGAAAATATATTGAAATCAGTTTGAATGAGGAACATATTGTTATAATCATTGTGTTTTAATAAATATGTTTTAGATGTACAAATAAAACGTCTAACACTATACATAATTTATTTACAAAATGTCTTCATCGTCACTCTCGAGGAAGAGGTCATCATCCCCGTCCTCATCGTCGCTAGCGATGTCAATGATGACTGGTTCCACGCTCTCATGGATATTGTCCGACTTCCAGTACTCCTCCTCAAAATGACGTGATTGTCTAACAACTCCTGCCCACACTTCTGGGTTGGCCAAGTAACTATTACCCACCATAGAAATAATTACCTATTCACACTCAGAGCAAATCTGCCACAGGTCTTCTGCTTCAATACAAAGTGCAAGTCAGGCACAAATGCAGTCTTGGCAACCACGGGGACAATTCCATATCCTGTCATTATCGAATTTGTCGAAGCCTAAATTCTTACATTTAAGACATATCCATTCACCGCCTACTCTGGTGGATGGCGGAGCTCTATGACGTCATATGTTTACGTCACGAATTGTTTTAGAATCCTTGTCTGTGATTTTCGGTCCCGGCATCGGTGACTTACTTTACTCTATAAATATCAAAACCATCGAACTTAGGCTCTAAATAACACGGCAAAAATTAGGTACGGTTATAAATATACACTTTGCCAACTCTCAGCTTTATCCGATGCTTTGATAAAAGTTGTTGCTGAAAAAACCGTGCTTCATCGGTTCTGAATCCCTCAGTAATACGCGTTTTACGTTCATAATACTGAAGCGACTGCCGGAGGCCACTTATTCTGTAAGGACGGTCTGTGAAGAAAATAAGTTTTGAAGACCCTGGCAAACGTGTACAAAAAGAAAGAAAAATTAAATAAATAATCCTAAGTGTGTCTACCTCACGCTAACTAAAACCTGACGAGACAGGTTCCTGGCGACTTGCTGGGAAGGAAAATATTTTGGATAGATGATAAAACACCTGTTGCTGATATTCAAGTTGAAACTTCTTTTCATACACCGGAATAATTAATAATAATAATAATAATAATAATAATAATAATAATAATAATAATAATAATATGCCTAAATTTCGCAAACTTAGGATTTTCAAAGACTGAAAAAATTATCAGTCAAGGTCTATGAAATTTTTAAGCCTAAAAGAACAGGAAAAAAATGGATTGTTAAATCAAAGGTGTATTTAAAAGTTTTGTCCGTGCGAACAATGTACGTAGCATATTCATATGATGATGTAACCTTCAAAATGATGAAATGTTTGGGAATGAGAAATATATAGGTAAAAATTCATAGTGAATCAGAGTAATACAGAAAATTAAAAAAAATTTACTTCGGCGTTGAATTTAATCGGTCGGAATTCCTTTTCAGAGCTTAGTAATTATTTCCACTTTATTTAAACATTAGATAATTGACTCTTATACTGGATAACGAAGAAGGAATACAAAATGCAAGCTTTCACCAAATCAAGGATTTCATCTTTCCGTAATGACTTTGTAAATGATGAAAAACCCGAATAACTGACAAAATTTTAACGCCTTTCATACAGTTACATTAACCAACACGTGTAATGACTGACAGATTTAAATACTCACAAAACAAATTAAAAAGTTTTGTCCATATATCTACGCTGATACAACTACTGTATCCCTGAAAACTGTTTATGGAAAACAAGTGAGTGACTAACAATTTTATGTGGAATTAAATATCCTTTTGTGGAAGCTTCTTGTGCAACACTTTTGGTCTGTCTCTTTCAAATGCATGTTTGTAAAACACAGAACCTATAATAGCAACTAGTTTTTTATCAAGAACCACAATAACTAAAATTAGCAATCTTGCCTACAACTGAATTCATATTACGTCCCATGTCCTATGACAGACACGAAAATTTGCATATTTACCCTCACTCAATCACCGGCAAAAGTTGGATAACTGATCGGATTCTGTACCAATCAATCAACTTTATCTCTCGTTTTTTTTTTTTCTCAGGGTGGAAATTTCATGTTACAGCTTGTCCCCTAAATTTATATGCGCTTTAAAACTAATATAAAGGTTTGTTCATCATTGCTTACTACCTGGCAGTAATTCGATAATTCATCAGGCTCAATTTCTCGCGCGCGCGCACACACCAATAGTCGTTATTATAAAGCTCATCATGCATAAACATTCGTGATATACATTATACGTTAGCTATTTGAAAACATTGCTCCAAATCAAAAGTGATCACTTCGACCTACAGATAATTTGCCCAGAAAACTTTCAGGCATAACGTCAGCTGTAGAATAAAAGGTTGGGTGTTCATTTGTAGCTTTCTCAAAATAAAACACGAAATTCAAATTTATGATGGGAAATTCAAATTTATATTACAACTTTCTTGTTCATTAGATCCTTTTTCCGCAAAGGTCACCAGATTTAGCGTCAAGTGCTTTGCACATAAAAAAGTTATATTACTCCCAAAACCTATGCTGTGCCGGAAATTGTGATCGGAGTAGACCTAGCAGACATGCACCCTCCTCATACTCCTTCCTTCAGTTCGGTACAATGCTTTTCATAAAATGTTTAAACTTTGTTCACACACTTTGCATTTAGAATAACTCAGCAGGGATACGTCATTGCATCATGCATGCACATACGAGCTCAAAACATCATTAATTCAGAATTAATATTCAAATCTCAGTTATACTGAATAAGGGCTATTAAAACCATAAGCTAAACAAATAAAAATTATAATAAGTTATTGTAATAACGTAATTTGGACCAAGATGAGAGAGGTCAGAGCTCTACTCTCATTGTCTTATTTAGATGTTATTATATAGAAGTTGTGTGTGCATATGTGTCTATGTGTATATATATAATATATATATATATATATATAATATATATATATATATATATATATATGTATATGTATATATACACACAACATATATATATATATATATATATATATATATATATATATATATATTAGTTATATATATATATATATATATATATATATATATATATATTATATTACATATATATATATATATATATATATATATATATATATATATATATATATGCGTGTGTTATTATGAAATGACAATGACAATACTGATAGAAGACAGTGTCCATTTGACTATAAATTTTCAAGATGGTTATTAGGATTCACAGGGAAGGACAAAGTGAGACGTACCAGGAGAGAAATTAAAGGGGAACGTAAAGATGGCTTGACATGCCCTCCATACCACTCTGTGTAGAACTGTACGTGATAGCATCAAGAGGGTTCCTGTGGGCACCAGAAGAGTTACTTCTCTGTTGATAAAGACAAGGTGGGAAACTGGAGATGGGTCGAGACCTAGGAAGTGAAACACAGGTAAGACCTGAGTGGAGGAATTTCACAGAACTTTTCCACCATGTTGAAAGCTACGATATATATATATATATATATATATATATATATATATATATATAATGTGTGTGTGTATACACATATATATATACAACCACACACACATATATGTAACTCTATATGTATGTACATTACAGTGTGTGTGTATGTATGTATATATGTATATATATATATATATATATATATATATATATATATATATATATATATGTAAATATAAATATAAATATAAATATAAATATAAATATAAATAAATAAATAAATATATATATATACTATATATATATATATATATATATATATATGTGTGTGTGTGTGTGTGTGTGTGTGTGTGTGTGCTGTATTTATTATGCATTCGTTAAGGCAGCTTCATGACACGATACTTTAATGTCATTGCATTTTGAAGAAGACAACGTAATCTGAAAGTGTATTTGAATAAAAAATCAGACTACTTCTGTGATTCCTAATGTATAACCTAAATATAATCCTAGAAATAAATAGGTCAACACAACTTCACACTTTGTCTGACAATATTATCCTGTTTCTTAAAATAGTCTTTAAAAAAAACTATTAGATTGTTTTTATTGTACTTTGAATCCCTTAAAAATCACCTTATATACCACAGAAATTAAGATAGTTATTAAACTCGTCAGAGATTCCCTTCCCACCCTGAAAGAAAACTGTCCATCTCATACATTATTCACGGCCCAGTACGAAGTCTTAATTATTTTCTGCTCCGTCACAGCCTTTGATGCGGAGGCAGGGTGTGACCCCCGAAGATCGTTAGGACCAAAGCACGTTATAACCACCAATTAGGATGTTGAACTACTCGAGGTCTTCGGACGCCATGACTCAAAGATTTTCTCTTTCTTTCTCTGACTTGGCCACAGGTGCGTGTAACGACTGTTTCTTTAAACAATTTCTCTCTCTCTCTCTCTCTCTCTCTCTCTCTCTCTCTCTCTCTCTCTCTCTCTCTCTCGGTGTACAGTATCCAGTGTATATACATGTGTAAATTATATATATATATATATATATATATATATATATATATATATATATATATATATATATATATATATATATATATATATTATATATATATACATATATAATATTACATATGTTTACACACTATATATATATATATATATATATATATATATATATATATATATATATATATATATATATATATATATATATATATATATATATATATAGAGAGAGAGAGAGAGAGAGAGAGAGAGAGAGAGAGAGAGAGAGAGAGAGAGAGAGAGAGATCCTGAGAACTAAAAGGAAATCTCTTCATCTGTTAATATCCTACGCTAGCTCTTACATCTATATTACATATTTGTCATTCTTACAACATCATATTCAGCAATAAGTAAAAACTATCCTCAAGTGATAAATTCCCTCACGCGATACATTGGAATGCATGAAACGATTACTATCAGTTCGCATGAGGCAAATTGCAAATTAACTTTTTTGCTTCCTATCCAAGACTTTTATGGGCACAATTAGAAAATGCCCATCGTCACCGAAAGCCAAACAGATGTAGCGTTTTTAGTTGAAGTATCAGGCAACGTGCATGGGAAATTTTAATGAACATTCGGCTCCTTCGGCAAAACACGTTCTGAGCACAACATACTGCAGTAATCTGAGGATAAGAGCTTTATCATTTGGGGAGAGAGAGAGAGAGAGAGAGAGAGAGAGAGAGAGAGTATAGTTCTAAAACTGAGCTGGTTCTTCTGTAAAATGAACATGGGATAAATGTGCTGCAAGGAACGAAAAAAGTCATGTTTAACAGCAATTTCCAATGTGTGAAACGCCTATTTTTTACTTCTAATTATAGTGTATATGAAAAAAAATATCCCAAGCCTTCCTCTGTACACACAAAAATGTGTATGATTGACATAGCATAATATCTTCACGTACATCCACATACGGAGATTGGAATGCGTCAAGTATAAATCTCAAATAAAGATGGAAAAGGTTGAACGACATGAAAAGTCACAAAAAATGACGTTTGTTTTCTTACCTTATTTATCATCTTTACAAAGTAACATGACGTTTCGACAGGTTTATGTACATTTGAACTAAATTTTTTTTTTTATTCTTCGTACAATTTGAGTTACGGCAACCCCACTCTTAATGCAGTTTGTGGGTAAATAATATCACCATGGAAAGAAAAACTTCTTCATTAATTTTTCATCAAGATTCAAGACTTGTAAACGTAAGCGCCTCCAATAAGCATTGGGAAATCGCGATTGTAAGAGGTCACTGTGGCTAGTTAAAATTCATGATGCCGCACTGATAACAAAAGGACCACACTATATTTCAAACCAAAATCATTATCACCTCATCGTTAGTCACGGTTTTCAAGACGATTAATTGTTAATGAAGAGAGAAAGATATTAATTACCGAACGCCTCGGTGCATTGATTAAATTAAGTACCAACTCGAGACGAACAAAAATATGACATTAGTATTTTACCGCTGGAAAGAAATATTCGAACAATTGAGATAATGATTTGATTACCCTTAAAGCCTGGCCGACCAATTTTATTCATTTATTTTCCCTTTTGTTTGTTTTTGATTACTTATCTTTTTTATCTGGTTTTCCTTTCTGTCTGAATTAGTTAATCTGAATTTGACCCACCGAAAGATTAGAAAAGAATTAAGTGAAATGGTTACCATAGCCGTAAGGATTAGGAGTAAAATGAACATCCCATTCCCCAAATTTGTAATCCAACCCAAATGCTGAGCGTGGTTTTGGAATAGTTATTTTCGCTATAGGGAGGTATCACATATAAAATAGGATTTTATATTTCTGTTCATATTCTAGCATGAAGAGGCTTTAAATTTGTTTGCATTTTTTTTTTTTGAAAGCGAACTTTTTTTTTTTTTTTTTGAAAGCGCACTCTTTTCTAAAGCTTGTTCAGATTAGGTACAGGACAGTTACAAATTAACTGGAAAAGACAAAACGGCCAACTTAAATTAATTCAATGTTTGATTTCCCTTTCTGTACCATAACGTATGGTTAATGGAATTAATATAAGAAAATATATTTGGTTGTTACAAATACCATCCTCGTAGTGATACGGTAATCAATGTTGTACATGTTGATCGAAGACAAAATACAATAATTCACAAAATAAAATAGATAAAGGAATGATAAAAAGAAAAAATGTGACTATATTACATATTTGTCATTCTTAAAGCATCATACACGGCAATAATTAAAGATGAACCAGCGCAGTCAATCAAAACAGGGGCCCCAATCGCCTTACACTGTTGACATATTTCTGTTTCTCGAAGGTAAACTCGCCGATTTTGAATACCCTTTCCAGCGATTTTGACCTGTTATAATCCTGTGGTTTTTCCTAGTTTTCTTTATCTTATAAACAGCCGAATTTAGAGTTATAGTTTCTTTTCTGAAAGATAAGTTATTACTATCATATCAATATCATAGTCTATAGTAATTCCAGGCAAGACGCAGACTGTCAACAGTCTTCTTACAGTAAAAATACAGTTAATCAGTTATCCCTCAATTCGGGGTTCTTTAATCCGGTCAGAAAATCCTACTTATCCCTCCCAAGGGTTTTCCAGAAGAAAGAGACAGTTCTGAGACAAGGCCGACTCAATTTACAGTCTCTGAGGAACCAATAACAGTATTTTGTTTTTCGCATTGTATCATTTATTTTCATCAGTGAATCTGGGCTAGATATTGGACACTTGTTTAATTCACTCAGATGATTAGAAACTAAATCATCCTACCCTGTCATCAAAACAGTTTAATGTATGATATCAAATCTTCATTTACTGTAGCTCTTTTTTTTTTATACCGAAAATCGTCCTTTGCTCGTCATCAAATCCCAGTTCTTTCGCTCATTTTACGTCTTCAGTGTCAGGAACGCAGAACAATAGTGTTAAAGTGTTACCCTTTTTCACCTAGTATAAGATAGATATGGCAACGTTTTGCCACATCTACATTACATCCCAACTTGTCATAAGAAGGATTATCTCTGTGGGAAGCATTTAAAGGGCTTTACATACCCGTAGACCTGACACAATTCTGCCTTTTCTACTTGGCCCCACCAGAGCGATCTTAGAAAGGTAAACGCTTTATAGGTAAAGGTTTTATGAATCAAATCTGGGAAAAGCCGCAACGCCGAAAACGTAGGCTTACTACCTGTTCGTAGTCATTTTGGTTTTATATATATATATATAGTATATATATAAACAAAAACAGTTCACAGTCTAAATCTAATGAGTCAAAATCCCCTAATGAGTCAAAATCTTCTTCCCTGTTCCTCCTTAAGTTTACGATGGGCACAATTCACTGCTAAAACTTCTTAATAAGAAAATGGATCAATAAGACCACAGATGAGTTCGTACTGGTTTTTCACATTTTCGTTCTCCAATGAAAAGATGTAAAAGAATACTGAAAGTTGTGTTTGTAATAGCTGTAAAAAAAAAAAAAATTGCAAAAATGTTATTAGTGCTTATGTTTGTCTTTCTGTTCAGCCTCAACGCTTTTCGCATAATGCTTATGCTAATACGACTGAATTGAGATATGGATTATTAGCAGTTACATATTTTGAAAAAACATTCCATAAGTTTTGTCACAACTGATTTTCATTTGACATTTTGAATTTCACAGATTTTAAAACCATTCCAGGGTCAAGGACAAAAGTAGTTCATCTTGACTTATGAATAAACAAAACCATACATATGTATGCAGGTAATTTGCATAGAAAAACGATTTTTTTGAAAAACATCTTGTAGAAGCCTGATCACGGAGTAAACATTTCTACCCCATGAGCACAGAAAAACACAGAGTTGTTAGGACTGATGCATAATCTATTTTCTTTCAACGAATTCTCTGTCTCTAAACAACGATTTCTAATGTAATTTTTAAACAACGATCCTAATGTCATAATTAAACAAAAGTACGGAGAAAAGATTACTGATTCAGTAAAAATATAAACGAAATGCGCACAACTTACACACACATATATTGACAGCATTCATAGTAAATGGGTGTGCTTTAAATTAGTACCCAGGTAATTCAATAACCTGGTCGATTTATGCTCAGATCAGCTCGTACCCTGGTCGAGATATACCCAGTGGCACTGTTAATTAGCACGGCAGCATTATATATGCACTTGGGAACTTGGGTATGATAGCTCATATATTTCACATTGTAACACCAACAGTTTCCGGCGCTGATTTCACAAATTTTAAAACTATGTATAATTAACAATGTTAAAAAACATTTTTGTAAATACACTCACATACAGACTCTCTCTCTCTCTCTCTCATATTTTTGAACATGTTCCCAGAAATTATACAATACAAAAATTACTGATTCTAAACGGCAGGTATCCGTTTGAGTAAATGGCTTAACAAGGATGGACAAGACTAACCGTGGAGATAATCCTTCCCTTATTGCCTACACAAATTCTTTTTGTCTGGTCAGTCAAATTTACAGGAAAAAGGAAAACCAAAGATATATTTTTTACTCTTATCTCGGGGCTTAGTAGGGACCTAAAGACATAAAGCATAATTGCCTCCAAGTCTTCTATGTAAGGTAAAACCAATCAATTTTGCACACACACTTTAACAAGACACATATTTATAAATATATATAGGAAAATGTTAAATATATATATATATATATATATATATATATATATATATATATATATATATATACATATATATATATATATATATATATAATATATTTATATATATATATATATATATATATATATATATATATTTATATATATTTTAAATCTAATAGTAAATTTTTACTAGATACGTATGTAATTGTAATATCCACATTGCCCTCTTAAAGTTAGGTCTGCAACGTGACCTCATTCTGATACTCAGAATGCAAGTTCGAATCCTCCTATGGATATCAGAACAATTTCATATACTTGGTCATATCAGCAACTTCGTTCTGATACTCTGGATGCGAGTTCGAATCCTGCTAAGGACATCATAATTCTTTCATACACGTGTTCAGGTTGGCAACGCAATCTGTTCTGTTACTCTGGATGCGAGTTCGAATCCTACTAATGGGCATCATAATTCCTTCATGTATGTGGTCAGATCGGCAACGTGATCTCGTTCTGGTAGTCTGAATGACAGTTCGAACCCTGCTACGGACATTACAGTTGCTTCATATTCTTGCATTTGTAGTGGCAGCTTGAAGAATTCTAAGAGTTTATGAGAAGATTTAAGTAAGAGTTTAAGAGAAGATTAAATAAGAGTATCTAAAAACCCCATAAATATTGTACAAGCAAAATTGTGTGACTCCAGGTAAGAACAAATTTACATAGTGAAGTAAAGAAGTGTTATAAGGTAGGTCTGCAACAGCTTTCTCTTTTATTGTCAACAATGAGGCATCTAAGACGCGTAAAATACTGTTTGCATATTCATCAGTAGTGTTTTTCTTTACACATTCCCTACTGTAGCCTACCCGTCTCTGTTCGATGAAATATTACTCTTTCTAATATGTTTACTCGTGTTTGTTCGCAGGTTACTTTTGTTATAGCTAGCTGGAAAACTGGTCGATTGCAATTGCCGTATTCTTTATCACTCGCCCCCACTCCCCACGGGTGTAAGTGTGTGTTGTTCGGGCATTGTTGTGCTTAAGTTTGCCGGAGCAATTCCTGTTAACATGAAGACCTTTTGGTGTTTAGTAAAATAAAATTCACAGGAAAAAATCGCATTTGCGAAGCGGACATGCCAGAAAAATGTTTTTTTCTCGACAAAAAAAAAAGTAAGCAGATCCACTGTTCCCTTGATATTTGTTTCGAGGATGTAATGTGAATAATATGCAGAGCAAGCATGGTGACATTTTCACCGATACATTCAATAAACGCTTACGTATTACGTCATTTCTCATAGAAAATACTTTTAACTTTAGACCATGATCTTTATTATGTCCTGACAGCGAATGTATGCATTTGCACATACTATATGCATACATCACGTTGTACTGAATGCGCATATATATAAATATATATATATATATATATATATATATATATATATATATATATATATATATATATATATACATATATTTATTGATTTATACATTTATTAAAATATAATATTATATAAACATGTATATGTGTGCGTGTGTGTTCGCGACGAGACCTCTGTGTCGTGGGGTTTAAAGATCTGCCCTGTTGCCAATTTTACAAAGCGACAACTTGACACGTGGGTGACAGACCTTTGAATGTCTTTGAGATAAAACCTGAGGCTACAATTATAAGATCATAGGGTTTTTTTTTTTTTTTATTTCCAGGTATTTTAATCTCCTTCCTATTCCGCCCAGCTCAGGATTTGTCTTCAATCCATTTCTTCTCCACAACCTATGAACGATAACATATTTTTCATATCAGTTTTACAAAGATTTACCGTTCTATGTATAACCCATTTATAAATATTTAACATTTTCGTCTAGACAAGAAACATCATACAGTATTTACATTTAAGTAACTGCAGGGGTAAGCTGTTTGTATAATGAACTGGAGCTCTCTCTAAGATCCCGTGCTGGCACAAGGACACCTTAATCTGGCAACAACAACAACAACAACAACAACTCTCTCTCTCTCTCTCTCTCTCTCTCTCTCTCTCTCTCTCTCTCTCTCTTTTCAAAATCTTACAGCTTTTTTTCATTTTAACATACGTCCATATCGCTACTTAGTCCATAATATTGTGTAATTATTCCGGCTTAACTATTTTGTCATTACTTATGGATGTACATTTATCATTATTCCAAAATCAGATACTCAAAAGTAGTTCATTAATGCTATAGAAATATGCGAAGATTAAACACAGTGGAGAGGACCATAAACAGCCCCCCACCGGAGAGCTCACTTCATTCTGGAACTATAAAAAAAATAGGTACTTGGCCAATACAAAGAGAAGCAATGGAACGCAAGATCTTCCGTCTCCACTTTAGGGTATTCTCTAGTGAGCGAGCATTTTAAGTACACAAAGTTCATTACGTTTGGGGAACAGCTGGCCTGGATTAACCCAGGTACTGGACTATACAAAGAGAGGGCCAGGACATTTACAATAACTTCTCTTTTAAATCTCCTTCAAACGTCTTTTGTAGAATAAGAATATAACAGACAGAAAGACCTGGACATGGATTAATATCATTTTAGCTCTATAAATACAGTCAAGAGGTTTCCAGGTGTTATTATATTTTGTTACTGTTCTACTATTGGTCCAACCAATCTGTTGGTTCTCTAAAAAGCATCTGGTTGTTCTTGCCTATAAATGTTTTTGACATAAGGTTTTGACTATTTTACATTACCTTTGTTATAATTAGGTAATCCAGGTCATCTGGGCCATATCTTATTTTTACCACACAAACCTCAAAAAATGCCCTGGAAGGGGAAGAGCTTTTATGAACATCAGACAACAATTTTCCAGCGATCATTATAAAACAGACTTTCATTGAAAAACAATGAAACATTTTTCAAATTTGTTGATCATTATTCATAATTATATTTGCTTTCCTGGTTGTTTTACTTGACCTCGTGGCAAAATGCATATCTTTATTTTCAGCTCAGACAAACCTAATGATTCTTTGCCCTATATAGGGAACAATGAGTATGGAAGAACTATCAGACAACAATTTTCCAGCCGATCATTATAAAACAGACATGGACATATGAAAAACAATGAAACATTGTATTGAGCAAATACACAAAAATTGTTGATCATTATTCATAATATATATTTCATGCGCCTGGTAATGTTTTACGGACAACAATAAAATGCATATGCGAACTTTTTTTATAACTTTAATTAATGATTCTGTGCTTCAATTTATATATGAATAGTGAGTCATACAGAACTGTAGATACGAATACGGAGTGCAAATCTATAAATACTTATATATATACTATATATATATATATATATATATATATATATATACATACATATATATACATACATACATACATATATATACATATATATATATATATATATATATATATATATATATATATATATATATATATATATATATATATATATATATATATATATATATATATATATATATATATATATATATATATATATATATATATAAAATACACACAAACATAACCCTCTCCATTTTGCATAATGTAGCTGACATTGTTTCCAGGGCATTTTTTGGAGTCAAACCATCAACGTGGATTACAGTGTCGCGTTGGCCTTTACAAATTAAAACGGTGACCAGAGATAAGCAACTGGTTGGATGCTTACCCTTTTGGATAGCGTACCCATTTGAGACTGGCGCGTTTTAGTATTGGGCTACTATGTTATTTTTTAAATTTTTATTCAGATGTTTGGCCCTATATATTATAGTATAAATAATATTAAATTCCGAACATGGCATACAATTTTATTTTTCAATATGTTATTATCGATCATATATATATATATATATATATATTTTAGGGCTTTTTCAAGGGAACAACTGTCTTTAAAATAACCTCTATTTAGTTTTTTCCCGACTCAGCAATGACCCAATAGACAATTTCATTCAATTATCCCTTCTGAGTGAATAAGATAGAAATAATCAACACACAATCACGTGTGGAGGCTGAAAGAATTTATTTATTGACTGTTTACTGTCTGAATGGCCGCTTTAGATGGTTTTCTTGTCTATTTTTTGGGTCAATTTAACTTTTCAATATATATACTGTATATATATATATATATATATATATATATATATATATATATATACAGTATATATATATATATATATATACATACATAATTATACATTATACATATATGTATATATATAAATTATATATATATATATATATATATATATATATATATATATATATATATATATATATATATATATATATATATATATATATATATATATATATATATATATATATATATATATATATATATAGATTAGTGGCAATAGAAACTGCTTCAGAGCTCAGTTACACATTCTCAGAGGACTTAGATACATAGAGGAAAATGCAGATGCTTCTTATATTTTTAAAATGGCCCGAATAGAAATGAACATACAATAACAGTTGATGGCAGGTTTTCGGAATATAGAAAACTTAAATTTGTTGGGTTGTCTAACAAACATAACATCTGAGAAAGGGGTGACTTATTTTCTTTATAGTAAATTCTGTGAACGGGACCAAAGAATTAACAACAACTAGAAAACCTACGGTCAAACTTTTCTTTTCGAGTTCCCAAGACATCGTCTACATATCGATACCAACCCAACTGGAAGATCATAATTAAAAAGATCAACCTTATTCAGAAGACTCCATGTAAATGTTGGACAAAACACTTGGTCACAGATATTCCCATTAAAGCTAATCTGGCGCTTTTTAATACCAAAGAAATAAGTTCGATAGCAGTTTTGCTTAATAATGGTAGCTCATAAGATTCTAAGGCATTAGCTCAGATATCTAACAAGTCATCAAATGCCACTCTGGTAAAAACAGAGGCAACAACAAAACTGATTATGTGGCTTGACATTATGTTCGTATTTTCTGGTTTATCCCAAAAATCAATCGAATTTTCTATACGTGAAGATGGAATGAAGTCTATGGTGTGAGAGAGTATTTTCTCCTAGATATTTTTATAATTTATATTCCAGTTGCACTGATGATTGGTGATCCAATAAGATAACCTGCTGTGTGGGTTTTAAATAAACCACATAAATACGGTAAGACGGTCCAGTAAAGGTTAATGAATCGATTCAAGATTTCTTGTGCACCAAGAAGGATTTTATGCCCCTGTTCAAATTCTCAAAAACCTGATCAAAGGGACTGTCTCTTAATATCCGATGCTTCTACGTATTTACCGTTAAGATTAAATTCTTTTGGATGAGGTTATCACGCATTCTAGCAAAAGCATAATATTGATTTCGAAAAATAAAATAACTATTAATTGATTCACTAATCTCTACTGGACCGAATTTGTATTTCTGATTTTTTTTTCCATTTATAGCAAAGTATAGACATTTGTGTTCTTGGCTAGCTTCACCTCTTCATTAGATCTTTAAATTTGTTTTTATTTTCCAATTCTGAGTCTACTGCAATAAACTACAACTTTGCTGCTTTAAAATGACACCAAAATGAGTATTCTAGCATGAGATATAACCATTAATCAGACTAATTGAAGACTAATTACTAAGTGCATGCAATCTCATGCTGATTCGTCCCACTCAAGAATCAGGCAATTTATAAAGTTCTAATTTTGATTTTTTCAATTTTTAAATTTCATAAATACTTTACTTCTTTTAAGTAAAATGCAGTTTATATGTGGAGTAAGTTTACTTCCTTTAAGTAATATGCTATTTATATGTTGAGTACGTTAACTAGATTCTTCAACCTTTAATTTAGTAAGAACTAGTTTAATTTGGCTGACAATTCAGAGGAATCACTTCTCTCTGGTACAATTCTCCTCTCATAGCCTAACTGGAACCAATTATGACTCACGTCCTCCATAAAAACGATAATGAATCTTTCCCCAATTATTTACGGTGGTGCTTTATAAAACAAACATTTCGTCAGAAGTTTTGCGGCTACTTATGGCTTGATATTTGAAAATGTAAAATTCGTGTAAAATTAGTAGCATACCATCCAACTCATTTTCATTTCATCTACTAAAACCATACGTTCAGTGCTGGAGAATCTCCTCCCTAAATAGCGGTTCATATCTCCGCTTCTTATGTGGCGGTTATCTGATAATTTTTCTTGTGTAACTTCTCTGACAATTTTCATTTTCATTCCACGTTCTACCTGGCCGTGAGATCAAAATCTCAGTACGATATCAAGACAGGGTTTCTAACTTAAGACCCTGACCCTTTCTTCTCTCTCTCTCTCTCTCTCTCTCTCTCTCTCTCTCTCTCTCTCTCACACACACACAATCATATATAATACTTCTAAATAACCCCTCAAGAATTTTTGTCAAAACAAGGCATTTGTTGCCGTTCACACGCACAAGTCGAGTGGAGACCAGTTTTTAATTGGTGTTAGTCCCAATCGCTCCTCTTTCTCGTATGTTCTCTACTCTTCCTGACACTCCTGTGTCCGTAACGCCATTCTTAAACGTCGGAAAAACCATGATTTTAGAAAGTTCCTTTCAGCTCAATACGGTAAGTTTCTCTGTTAGTACACGTATAAAAATTGATGTCTGAATTTGGTTTCAGTAATACTTGCTTTGCTAAGTAAGGATAACAACTCCTACTTAACTCTCATCTTTAATCCGGGCTGGATAATCTCTTTCATCCGGGCTCGGATTTTGGTACGAGTTTATAAACTCTGCACACAAAAATACGTGAGCATGCACGTACAAAGCGCGAACATATGCGCAAAATACGGCATGCCTCATACCTGTAAACATGAAAGCTAATTTTGCGTTATGAAAATTCTCTGCTGCTTTTAATAATTCAGGACTTCAGCTGAATGGGAATCTGAGCAATGTGTAAAGAATGCAAGCGAGATAATTAGAGCGATAATATGTCTTTCTCTGAGTGGGAACGATGTTCGTGATGATATTCTGTTGGAATGGGAATAGGAGAGGCTTGGGGGGCTAGCTTTACCGGGAGAGCTAATTGAAACAAACTTTAAGCACCAAACTTTAATGACGTTAACTTCTACTACTTTCTTCGTTCTCAGAAAAATAATCTGCCGTAAAGTATTAAAGCAGCAAGTTTTTCTTGCAGAAAAATATGGGAGCTAAAAATACGGAATACCTTCTCCATATCAACTAAATGCAAAAATAAACGAAATTGCACAGCATATGTATGAATTTTTGCTCTCCGAGCTAGAAATTTTGCCTTCCACTAGCCATTCATCAGTGATCTATTGTCGTTCAATATTAGGTTGTGGTATCCAATTGAAACCTCAATTTCCAAACAATTTTCAGCAATCAAGAAAGTTCATAGTTACGACAACAGAATGAAAATGTATCATGCCAGTAAAATATAAGCATACAAAAATACAAATATTCATATATATACAGTGTGTTACAAATGTACAAAGTTTCACGCATGCGCACACATAAAAATCCAAATTAAATTTGTGTAGGGAAGCAACATCTGGTCGAACCTTCAACACACGTCGTTATGTCCGACACCACCCAATAGCCGTGTCTTTTGTGCGTTGGTTCTGTCTTTCTTGAATTTAAGTGGATAGGAGGGGTTAGTTTGGACACGAGAGTAAGGATACAATATGGAAACCAGGGCCAACTGAAAATGTGCTACAACAAACAATCGAACATTATATAGTCTAATTATTTTCACACACTAAGAGAGAAAGTGATGATACTGAACCTGGTTTTAATATTTCAGTATTTTGTAGTTCACGTTCTCATGACAGATATTTAACGGCTTCGTAGTGTTAACTAAGACATTCTGGAAGAAATAAAAACCTATACTCTAAATTTCTGGCTCGGTATATCAACAAAAGGAAAAATTACTAAATTATATTTACAAATTAGCACAGTAATCTGCGACGATGAAAAAAACTATTAATGGAAAAGTTATAACATTTCATAGAGTTTTAAAAAGGAAAAGTAAATTAACACCTATGGATTAAATTTCTTTTTATTTATTGTAATCATCAGACCCTTGTCAATACCTAAAATTTCTCAGTAATGCAGAATGAGGATATTTTAATTTCTTGTTTGAATACCTTATCACCATACATCTCTTTCCTCATCAATATATTCAGGGTTACATATACTTAATGCTTTTAATAACACGGATGCTAAAACTGAATTCTTAACTTCATAATTCTGACCAAAATACAAGTGTACACAGGCGGAACTATTGGTAGGTTTTCTGTACACATCGTATTTAAACCCATAACTTCATTATATTAAGGAATGCAAAGGACAGACTACCGTTGCTTGTTATTTCCATGGTAGGACCAATTCATTTAATTTATAAAACAATGTATTCGCATTACATTTGCGTGAAATGATTTGTTAAATAATTTGCTCTCGAAAAATTCCAGATACAAATTATCAAAACTGGAGATAAAGCGTTACCCAAAGCTACACCAAAATTTTGAAAGCATAATTCCAGCTAAATCAAAAATTTTAATTCTCTTACATATTTTCTGGGAAAATGGTGTACGATAAAATTCCAACACTTACATACATTTTTGGGTGGGTAATGAAAAACCTATTTTCATTTATAATTTTCATTCGTTAATGAGGACACCTGTTCTGTCTTCTTAATAGTTTCAGTAATAATATACTGTAGGCCTACATACACACATACATATATATATATATTATATGAAAGTATATACAGTATATATGCCATTATATATATTTATATAGATATAGGTGTATATACATACATACACACACACACACACACACACATATATATATAAATATATATATATATATATATATATATATATATATATATATATATATATATATATATATATATATATATATATATAATATATATATGTATATATATATATATATATATATATATATATAATATATATATATGTATATATATATATATATATATATTATATATATATATGTGTGAAGTAAGTATATATACACATGTATATACTTGTATATAATATATATACTATATATATATATATATATATATATATATATATATATATATATATATATATAATAATATATATATATAATATATATATATCATATATATATATATATATATATATATATATATAAGAAACGGACATTTTGTTGATCTAGTGATGGTCTTAAACACAGTTCATACAAATTGGTATTTCTTAATCCCACTGTGTTTCATTATCCCGCTAATCTACAGTATGCACACTGGCCGTAATTATTAACTTTTTGCGTTGTTTGGTTAAATTTCTTTCGGTTTTTGCACTGGAAAGGTTTAGGCACGAGTTTTCTCAGCTCTCCACTGTGGCGTAGAATTTTAATATTAAGATGAAGACTTGGTCCATTACATTTAATCTCCTCCATCTTCAACAACATACCTTAGTTTTTCATCTTGCAATACGCATTTCGCAATCCTCAGTTTTATCGTACCTTCTCTGAAGGGTCTGAGTTGGTTTGTTTATCTGTTCATCTCCGCTGT
>NC_089792.1:31301170-31311170 GCF_040412425.1 Macrobrachium rosenbergii | reverse complement strand
TACAATCTAATTTATATATCATTATTCCTATTTCAAATGGTTTAATATTTATTCTATTCTTTTTAATAAAGAATTTTTTAAGATTTTCAGAAAGATTACCTGCAGAATTTCGGAGCATTATTTACTATTTTTCACAAAGAATGAAGGCTAACTGTGAGACCAAATATGACAATATGAGAGAGAGAGAAGAGAGAGAGAGAGAGAGAAGAGAGAGAAGAGAGAGAGAGTTGAGTCACAGAGAATAAATTTATTCAGAGAGAGATTGGGTTATCCAGGATGACTGAATAGGTGTACCCACCCAATCTGACCTGGCTTTGTTTTTCAGAGAAGTGGCAAGTTTGTCCCAAATGACATTTCATTTCATTATTAATAGGCGATTTAAATAGTTTAATTTCCATTGGCATAACATTCTTACGACCATCTTTTGGATTTCGTAACTAACTTTCATACAGAATGAACTTTCCAGTCAGTTGTTTCGAACATGTGGCAGCGTGAACCAAAACTTCCTGGAGCTGCCACGTTCGTTATGAGCTGCACAAGGAACAAGAGCCCGTGCTGGACTGCACAAGGAACAAGAGCCCGTGCTGGACTGCTGCTGGCTTAATCTCAAACGACAAGAAGCCGCCGCTGCGAAAGAACAGCATGACTTTAGAAGAGAGAAATTACCACACAACAGGAAGCTGATAGAAGAAAAGCTCTTAACAAGTTCACAGGGGGATAGAGTAGTCGTCATCCCCGTCGGGGAACAGTGCCGTCAGTGCACCTTACGCTTTGCACTGTAGACGTTACTTTAAGGTTTGTGTCCCTTCGGCCCCCAACTGCAACCCATCTGTACTCTGTTCACAGTCTATTTCTTCCATCTTACTTTCCACCCTATCCTAACAACTGTTTCAAAGTGCAACAGTGAGGATTTCCTCTTGTTGCACCGTTAAAACCTTTTTGCTGTCAAATTCCCTTTCAACGCTGAATTTTATATTCCATGCCACAGAGTGGTCGTCGTAGTCTATCAGTCTTTTTGACGTAATATTTTGAGCGTCAATTATTTGTTACATAAGTGTATCCCCTTATAACCAGTCAACATACAACCTGGAAAATCAAAATTTCCGCCTAATATAAAAAATGTTGACAACTTTGAACGTAAGGCTACCTCAAAATCTTATAAAATTGAAGTTTAAAACACTAGAGCAGGCAATTCTTTGGGAATGGTTCCTCAAGCATCTATTTGTTCAAGAGAGAAAGTGAGGCAATTAAATAGTACCTGAAACAAATGGCAACTCAAGAACAAGACGGAATCATGACAGCCTAAGTACCGAGAACTTTATGGGATGTAAAGCAGGGAATATGGGAAGATTACTGGACTGAATGAGAGAAGGATCAGGGGCTTTATAATCACAGAATGAAAAATAATCATAGAAACAGGAAATGGAGAGAGAGAGAGGCCTTTCATTACAAAATAAGTTTGGAATCAAAGTTACCGAAAATCCAAAACGGCAAATGTACCAGTTTTCCAGTAAAAGACAAGATCAGAAAATTAAGGTTCCTTGGAGCAGAAAAGATATTTTCTTTGCAATACAGTAAATATATCAAAGGGGCATAAATAGCAGCAGGAAGGATTTGGGGGGGGGGGCGCTAAGAAATACTGATGGGCCTGCTCCCAATGCTCAGAAGCGTTCAGATGAAAAATTAGGAGAAACGTTAAAGAGAGGGAGAGGGAAAGATGGGTGGATGCATATTTATGGCCAAAGCCAAGTCACTATGAACAACAAGACCATTTAGGTCCTTAAGAAGGAATGGGATATAAGGCTTTGGCAACCTGAAAAATCACAAAACAATTTTAAGTTGTCATGGATCTGAAGTTTACCAATAATAAAGCATCAGCCTTGAAAAATGAATATCAAAGAGAAAAATGATTCTATGTCAACGACCACGGTCATGAAAATGGGGAGGAGGGAAAATTTAAAGAATGAAATAAACCGAAATGAAAGAAGAAATTAACATACACGCAAGGTCCGATGAATACAACTCTGTCGCATAAACGTCAAAATCTTTAATGTTTCACTTAAATGTCACTTCTTAAACTTGACGTAATGAAAACAAACGGGAGCAAAAGCACCATGAGTATCATCTCCATCAAAATGAAAACACGAGAGCGTCAGAAAAACCGATATCTTCTCCCAGCATCTGGTATAGACAGCCACAACATAGACTGAAAGACACAGAGCGTCAGGGAAACCGAGATCTTCTCCCAGCATCTGGTATAGACAGCCACAACAAAGACTGAAGACACAGGCGATCAGGAAACCGAGGATCTTCTCCCAGCATCTGGTATGAAGACAGCCAAACATAGACTGAAAGACACAGGCGTCAGGGAGCCGAGATCTTCTCCAGCATCTGGTATGAACAGCCACAACAAAGACTGAAACACACAGGCGTCAGGAAACCGGGATCTTCTCCAGCATCTGGTATAGACAGCCACAACATAGACTGAAAGACTGGAGCGTCAGGAAACCGAGATCTTCTCCCAGCATCTGGTATACACAGCAATACAACAAAGACTGAAAGACACAGAGCGTCAGAAACCGAGATCTTCTCGGCATCTGGTATAGACAGCCACAACATAGACTGAAGACACAGAGCGTCAGAAAACCGAGATCTTCTCCCAGCATCTGGTATAGACAGCCAGCAACAAGACTGAAAGACACAGGCGTCAGGGAAACCGAGATCTTCTCCCAGCATCTGGTATAACAGCCACAACATACACAGGCGTCCAGGGGAAACCGAGATCTTCTCCAGCATCTGGTATGGTGCACAACAAAGACTGACAACAGAGCGTCAGGGAAACCGAGATCTTCTCCCAGCATCTGGTATAGACAGCCACAACATAGACTGAAAGACACAGAGCGTCAGGGAAACCGAGATCTTCTCCCAGCATCTGGTATAGACAGCCACAACAAAGACTGAAAGACACAGAGCGTCAGGGAAACCGAGATCTTCTCCCAGCATCTGGTATAGACAGCCACAACAAAGACTGAAAGACACAGAGCGTCAGGGAAACCGAGATCTTCTCCCAGCATCTGATAGACAGCACAACATGAGACCTTTGAAAGACACAGGCGTCAGGAAACCGAGATCTTCTCCCAGCATCTGGTATAGACAGCCACAACAAAGACTGAAAGACAGGCGTCAGGAAACCGAGATCTTCTCCCAGCATCTGGTATGAACAGCCACAACATAGACTGAAAGACACAGAGCGTCAGGGAAACCGGATCTTCTCAGCATCTGGTATAGACAGCCACAACAAAGACTGAAAGACACAGAGCGTCAGGGAAACAGGATCTTCTCCCAGCATCTGGTATAGACCCACAACATAGACTGAAAGACACAGGCGTCAGGAAACCGAGATCTTCTCCCAGCATCTGGTATAGACAGCCACAACAAGACTGAGAAAGACACAGAGCGTCAGGAAACCGAGATCTTCTCAGCATCTGGCATGGACAGCCACAACATAGACTGAAAGACACAGAGCGTCAGAGAAAACGAGATCTTCTCCCAGCAACTGGTATAGACAGCCACAACAAAAGACTGAAAGACACAGAGCGTCAGGAAACCGAGATCTTCTCCCAGCATCTGGTATAGACAGCCACAACAAAGACTGAAAGACACAGGCGTCAGAAAGGATCTTCTCCCAGCATCTGGTATGAACAGCCACAACATAGACTGAAAGACACAGAGCGTCAGAGAAAACGAGATCTTCTCCCAGCATCTGGTATAGACAACCACAACAAAGACTGAAAGATTTACAGAGCGTCAGGGAAACCGGGGATCTTCTCCCAGCAACTGGTATGAACAGCCACAACAAAGACTGAAGACACAGGCGTCAGGAAGCCGAGATCTTCTCCCAGCATCTGGTATGAGCAACCACAACATAGACTGAAAGACACAGAGCGTCAGGAAACCGAGATCTTCTCCCAGCATCTGGTATAGGCCTTTACAACAAAGACTGAAAGACACAGAGCGTCAGGAAACCGAGATCTTCTCCCAGCATCTAGTACAGACAGCCACAATAAAGTCTGAAAGACACAGAGCGTCAGAAAGCCGGATCTTCTCTCAGCATCTGGTATAGACAGCCACAACAAAGACTGAAAGACAGAGCGTCAGAGAAACCGTGATCTTCTCTCAGCATCTGGTATAGACAGCCACAACAAAGACTGAAAGACACAGAGCGTCAGAGAAACCGAGATCTTCTCCCAGCATCTAGTACAGACAAGCCACAATAAAGTCTGAAAAGACACAGAGCGTCAGGAACCAGTGATCTTCTCTCGGCATCTGGTATAGACAGCCACAACAAAGACTGAAAGACACAGAGCGTCAGAGAAACCGAGATCTTCTCCCAGCATCTAGTACAGACAGCCACAATAAAGTCTGAAAGACACAGAGCGTCAGAGAAACCGAGATCTTCTCCCAGCATCTAGTATAGACAGCCACAATAAAGTCTGAAAGACACAGAGCGTCAGAGAAACCGAGATCTTCTCCCAGCATCTAGTACAGACAGCCACAATAAAGTCTGAAAGACACAGAGCGTCAGGGAAACCGTGATCTTCTCTCAGCATCTGGTATAGACAGCCACAACAAAGACTGAAAGACACAGAGCGTCAGAGAAACCGAGATCTTCTCCCAGCATCTAGTACAGACAGCCACAATAAAGTCTGAAAGACACAGAGCGTCAGAGAAACCGAGATCTTCTCCCAGCATCTGGTATAGACAGCCACAATAAAGTCTGAAAGACACAGAGCGTCAGAGAAACCGAGATCTTCTCCCAGCATCTAGTATGAACAGCCACAATAAAGTCTGAAGACACAGAGCGTCAGTGAAACCGTGATCTTTCTCTCAGCATCTGGTATAGACAGCCACAACAAAGGACTGAAAGACACAGGCGTCAGAGAAACCGAGATCTTCTCCCAGCAACTAGTATAGACAGCCACAATAAAGTCTGAAAAAGACAGAGCGTCAGAGAAACCGTGATCTTCTCTCAGCATCTGGTATAGACAGCCACAACAAAGACTGAAAGACACAGAGCACTGATGAGGTTTTCAAGTATGCAAATATGGATGATGATCGACTATTTTGGAATACCAACCGAAATGAATGTATTTCAAACGGAACGTACAAGGGAGTCAGGGCGGGGGAAGGGGAGCGTATGACATTCACCAGAGACGGGGAGGGGCAGGGAAGGTGATAGCTAAGACTCCAGGGAGCCTATGAAGTAAGTTTTTGTCATTTTAAACCGTCATTTGATAACCATCTTTGCACTGTCACTTCATACTGAATACGACGCCATACCATTCAGTATTCTACAGGATGACATCTCGTATTTGTTTCCGGGTTCCTTAGCAAGGGACAGAATCTGGCTTCTCTCAATTAGTTCGAGATGGCTAACCCCAGCGCGGCTTCATCTGGGGGGTAAATTGAAAGGCGATCGCCGATAACGATCTAACATGAAGCACCTGCGGACCTTGTTACTGGGGCTTGCCTCGGGCAAGGTGGAACCGAGACTACCTTTTTTTCTGGTTTACAGGCGGGTCCAGGTCATACCTGCCACAGTCAATTGGGAAATGCCGCTATCGATAAATGTAAAGATTTTATCCTCTCTCTCTCTCTCTCTCTCTCTCTCTCTCACACACACACACACACAAAAACAGAGGCTAACAGAGAACTAATAATAAGTCCATTTTCAACCTGTCCTCATATTAACTCCTGGATAATTCTTCGATGAAAGTCACCAAGGAATGAGAGGGTTAGGAGTGAATGATTCCTATTATTCATTGCAAGAAATTCAGAAATAACCGACGAGAGAGAGAGAGAGAGAGAGAGAGAGAGAGAGAGAGAGAGAGAGAGAGAGAGAGAGAGTCCCCAAAATGTCCGCAGATTCTAAAAAATTCTAAAAATTTATGAACTAAAGTTTATACCCAAAGTTCTTCATTCCATGAAACCTGCAATACCACTTCATTACAGGTATAAGAACCTAACTTGAAAATAACAGCCTGCTGCAATGTAAAAAGAAAAAAAAATGAAAAATAGTTTATCTAAATGTATCAAAACTGCCTAAAAATTAAGAAAAACTTGGCCATCAGTGATCACAAGACGTTCTCTGCTGATTTTTTGAATTTCAGTTCACGAGGATTTACTAGAATATTAGAGAAAAAATTATCTATTTTCTATTCTTATCGCTCTATCTTCAAGAAAATAACTTACTTTATTACATAAATCAACCTCACAAATCTGTTGACTGATAGTAACATAAATACTGAGATGACTAATCCAGATTTTTAACACCTACCATGAAAACATTACATATATATATATATATATATATATATATATATATATATATATATATATATATATATATATATATATATATATATATATATACATATATCTATATATATATACATATATCAATATATATATATACATATATACATACATATATATATATATATATATATATATATATATATATATATATATATATATGTGTGTGTGTGTGTGTGTGTGTATGTATGTATGTATGTCTGTAATGTTTTCACATTACAACTTGTGCGTACGTGAAAACAAAAAGCAGTTATTATCTGTTAAGGTGAGAGATAGTAATAATTATGTTCCAAACGATGTTCCACTGCAGCCATAAAAGGAACAGAAAAGAGTGTCCTAGCCAGAAACTAGTAAGCCTGCCGACCACAAGATGATTTCCGTTTCATTTACTGTAAAACTCTGAAATGGTCTTCCGCCGATGCTCATAATTGTAAGAAGAGCAATATTACAATAAACTGTCAAGCACCATTGCCTTAGCTCTCCTCATTTGCATGGCTGGTTTTGTATGTTATTGCTTTACCAATATCTATTTATTATTTTAATCCCAGACCACTAGGAGTAATCCAAGAGGACCTCAGGAGATACCTGGAGAGGACTGAATACTGAAACCTTGAACCAGGCAGGCTCCAAAAAATGTTTACTAGTGGCAACAGCAAAGATAATTAGGAAAGTGCTGGAGTCCCAGGAAATCAGGGCAGCGGGGATCAAATCTTCAGAAGGCAGGTTGTAGCCCTTATCCAGACTAGGAGATACCAACCTGTAAAGGCAGTGAAGCGAGAAATAATACCGTTTCAAAAGGGAAAGCCAGAATGGAAAAGTAGTATAAAATATCGATGCAAATAACGAATGCAAAGCAAAAGATAAACGCAAACCTTTATCAACAATGAGAAATGTCGGACGATAAAGCTTATGGTACTTTGAATAGAGCATTACAGCCTCCCTCCGGATTCTCTGCATTTACATCCTTGCAGTCACTAAGCTTATAGAAAATGGTCAAACAGGATGAATTCTGACAGGTATGAAACAATTACCAGGGCTGGCCATTAAACCTCCATTTCAAACGGCTTCGTAACTAAGATAAGGTCCCGAGAAGCCGTTAACACCCTGACTGGAGAGCAATATTCTAACAATAGTACAAAAAAGAGCAGAAGCATTTTGGCCTCACACTTTCATCTCTGGATATGCACGAAATCTTACTAACATATATACCATACAAGTATACATATATATATATATATATATATATATATATATATATATATATATATATATATATATATATATATATATATATATATATATATATATATGATATAAATGTCAAGTGCTGTGATAAGCACGCTAACACCCACAATGTCCAAATATACAGAATCATTATGCACACTGTTACGTGCAGTGAAACATGAAGTCAGAGATCGGTACGAGATCAGTTAATCACTAGTTCTAATTTCACTGGTATACAGCCTCATGCTCCACTGACTACACCACTCACTGGCAAAAAAAAAAAAAAAAAAAAAAAAAAAAACATGGGAATCCTCCTCTCATAAAGAAAGTACAATCGAGTTTTCCCCCACGCTGACATTGCTGATATGTGTTTTCAAATCCATGTGTTATTTTAACATTGGGATTGATTGGCGTATTATCTTCGCTATTATAGGTAAGGTATGCCTACTATTCTATCCAGAATAATTACAACAGTTTTCAAATTATTCAACATTTTCAATTTGCATTAATTAAAGCCACAATAATTATTCCTTGTCTTAAAAAATATCGAAAATTTGCAAAATTATCTTAGCCCCAGGGATACTGATTTTATTACCAGGTTTTTCATTTTGCTTCAAGAAAGATTAATATAGTGTTCTTCTACGGTCTGTACTTACGGATGCTAAAAACTGCTGTATCTTTTTGAACACTACCACACAAACAAGACGTGGAATCTTGATATGAAACCCAATGGGATTACTATTTTACTTCTTTCTGATTTTCATAACAGTCAAAGCAATACATCACGATAAAGTCAAAGCTACATGTATTTTCAGATCCATCGTTTTTCTAATAGCGAGTAAGAGAGAGAGAGAGAGAGAGAGAGAGATCAAAGCAACTTTCAAAACGAGACTACAAAATAAAAGTTGCAAAAAAAAAAAAAAGCCTCTAATTAAATCAGTTGAACACCATTTCCATCCATGTACCACCATCATCCGTCAACTTAATTGTCATTTGGCAAAACACAGAATAATTAACGGTGGCTCATCCAGCATTCCTCTTTTAATTGCATCATAATTAAATCAGCAAACCTTATATGTGTTATCCTTCTTTTTACGCACTGAGGGCAGATGTGACTACGCATACGGCTATTGTTTGACTACGGGTTGCAGTACACAGCCTTCTACACGAGCCATTTCGAATCTCTTTCTTTGAGTGTTTACGTAAAATGTGAAACCGTAAATAATAATGGCTTCATTAATAATCAATTACGGGAAATGATAATTGGAACCAAATAAAATAATTAAATATCATATATTGTTTCTAGATACCTTCCTTAATACCCGACATAGATAATTGTGTACGGAATAATTCTGAAACCAAATAACCCTCAGTGTGTGTATGTACATGTGTGTGTTAATTAGAATACTGTATACATAATTCTCTTCGTGCAAATAATGAAAATACATTAGAGCTCATTTTAATGAAATGATAATATATACAATACGCCTGATCATTAAGTGACGATGACAAAGCATCCAAAGCTGATACGATGCTTGACAAGTTTATTCTTCTCTTAATGAACCCTTCTTTGACATGTTTTTTTACTTTTAAAAGCAAGTTTCCTTTCGTTGGCTGAGAAAATCCGTTTTCTGTAGAACCGACAACGTAACTTTACAACAGCTACTATGATAGTGATAATGATTATGATATGAGCAGAGAGAGAGAGAGAGAGAGAGAGAGAATCTTATGAATAACTTTGGTCTGGTGGGGTGACCTTTACTCTGTTGAGATCCTGTGTTTGAAGGATGGTGGTCTTGTTTTGACAGGTAGATCATCACGTTCGTTCTTTTCTCTCTCTCTCTCTCTCTCGTTATTTTTCTCTCTCTCTCTCTCTCTCTCTCTCTCTCTCTCTCTCTCTCTCTCCAAATTCTGACCTTCCATTTGACATGACAACTAGGCACCTAACTGACTGCTTAGGTAAACAAGAGATCTAGTGGGTTTAAGAAAACCGAATTCACCGTCCTTTCTCCGACTGGCCGGGAAGTTCGAACGCAATTCCTCTTTTGAGAAGAGAGAGAGAGAGAAGAAGAAGAGAGAGAGAGAGAAGAGTCTTCAAAAGGTTAATTGGGCAGCAGGAACGATATGGAGATGCAAAGTCCGAAATCAATAGGAAGGAAGAAGGAATCACCAACCCGAGTGACCTTTCCTTTTCACGCGAGATAACGAGCCTCGAATGAAGACCAAATACTGTAGACCCGATGGAACTGAACTTTTCTAAAAGCTCAGCCTAGTCGATATAGAACATAGGTTTATCTATTTGATTACTGAACACAGAACAGCATCATATATAACATCACCGAATAAAAATATCTGTTATATTCTACTGTGACTCTTATATCATTTTGCAATACTTGCAATC
>NC_089792.1:31288670-31296170 GCF_040412425.1 Macrobrachium rosenbergii | reverse complement strand
TCTTTGTCCCAATTAAGTTTTATCATTTATGTGGATATTACACCCATTTTTGTACCCGAAAGTTTAAGGCTTAGAGTTTACACCTTTTACTACTTTTTCCAATGCACAACGGTATTTGAAACTACTACGTTCATGCATGAGCCTCATACCTAGGCCAGTCGTTCATCATGTGCTATTTCAAAACCACAAAATCCGTTCAATATTCTGACAAATCAGTCCTCCATCTAGCACAATCTTCCAACTCTGGTTTAGCTAAATAATGGTGTAAAGTGTCAATGGAATAGCACCTCTCGCCACCCATGATGTTTGACTGACCCATGATACTTATCTCCACTATTTATAAGGGAATAGTTTCAGAATATAATATTACAACAGAACTGGCATCAATTAAATTTCCTAGGTTCTTCTTAATAGGAACTATTATCTGGAAAAAATACCAAACATTAGATATTTTAACAAGGAAGGTGGTTTTCTTAAGAAATGGCTACTACATAATTTATTTATATATTATACACACACACACACACATATATACACACATATATTTATATATATATATATATATATATATATATATATATATATATATATATATATATATATATATATATATATATATTCATGAGTGTGTGTGTAAATAAATAAACTACTGGTTACATTTGTAATATAAATATATTTATTCTGAATGTCGCTACTACCTCCTAGTTATTCTATTTCCTCACTATATTTGGTATGCTTATCACAACAAGCCTTAAACCCAAATGCGAAATAAGTAAGCGGCTCTTGGACCCCTTCTAGGATTCGAACCCACCCATGGTAGTAGGTGGGAGATTGCCATTAAGCACCATAATCATGGTGAGGATTGGTCACTTACGATAAGCTCATTCTGAGTTTGTGTGCGTTCAAAACCTAACATGGGAGATAGAGCCTCTCCATTTATTTCCTGTTGGGATTCAAGGCTTACAGTCGCCAGTGAATCCAAAAGGTATGAGGAATAATACAAGAGGGCATATTCAGTTCTCCCCTACTCCCTTTTGGATGGGATGATGCAAGAATTGTGCAGTCTTCCGCCTTACCCAGAGATTTAACCAGTAAGTTCTCCGGTGCACTATTTGTATTTTATTGTGTATAATTTCTTTATTTCTTTTGAATTTATAGGTTCAGTACAATTCTCATTGATGATTATTTTTTTTATTTTGTTTACTTTTGCCCAATTATTATTTCTAAGCCCGTTAATATTCAGTTATTTCATTCTTTGCTTTAAATTTTTATCAATATACTCTCATTTACTTTAGTTATTGTATGTTTCTTACAGGCCGTTCTCGGAACAAGAGCCCGTGCCAGCACATGGCTTCCTTAATCGAAAACAATCATCAACAATACACTTTTTCTTTACATCACTGCGTACTTCTATTTTCCAAGTATTTATCAAATTTGCCTGTTTTTTTTTATATAATTTACTTTCAATTGAAACATACAGTTTTACTTTTATTTCATATCTTCTGTAATTCTTAAATATAACTAGCCTAACCTTGATGATGAAAATTAAATGAATTGTAAAAAACTCTGTTGTACCTATGTATCAGAAGATCAAATAGTTCTGTAATGTTTATCTGATTTCTCATGTGAAAAATTCTGTCTATCCTGTCTATCTTATTTCTCCTTAAATCGGAGTTTTCTAGAAATATATATAATACATATTTATATATATATATATATATATATATATATATATATATATATATATATATATATATATATATATATATATATACATATATACAGAAATACAGTATATACAGTATATATATATTTATATATATAATAGATATAGATATATATTATATATATATAATATATAATATATATATATATATATTTACATAAATATAATATATATATATATATATATATATATATATATAGATATATATATATATATATATATATATATATATATATATATATATATATATATATATATATATATATATATATATATATATATATATGTGTATGTGTGTGTGTGTGTGTGTGTGTGTGTGTGTGTGTGTTGGATTGTAGGGTAAGCATTTGGAAAAGTCAAGGAAAATATAAAAAAACGTATAACGATACATTTTAAACATTAATTGGCGATCGTGCGCTAATACAATAAAATTTTTTTTTTAACATAATACCTAAAGAGAGAGTTTCAGATTTGGAAAATTCGCATCATCAATATTCTAATTCGGGTACATGATGAGAGAGGCAGACGCTCGGAAGCAATTTGGAGAACTTTAAATGTCATGGATCGTAGATTTCTGTAGATAATTTGTTATCACAGCGACTGAAAAACTAATAATAATAATAATAATAATAATAATAATAATAATAATAATAATAATAACTTTTATAAACATCATGATCATGTTTCTAATTCCTCTGGTAGGCCCGAGTTCGAGGAGGCCTGCCAATGAAGAATTAGAGGAATTTATTTCTGGTGGTATTACTATGATGAGTATTATTCTGACTAGTAATAAGTATATCTTGACAAGTACCAAAACAATATTAGGAGTAACTATTACATATTCAGCAAACTGCATATTCAACGTGGAAATGAACCCAAAACAGCTCTCGACTGGAGCAGAATGGAAACGTCCCCGACAGACAGGGCACAACGTGAATCCCACCTGATTAATTTTCTCGGGAAGGAGGCCATTACTGCCACAGCCACATCTGCAGCGCTCGACAATAATCCAGTCCCAAGTCGGAACCGGACCAGTTTCATCTGCCATCCCGTCTCAAAGTGTTCAGTGAAGTGCAACGAATAGATTTCCTTTTTATGGGTTCGCCAGTTCAACCACTGTAAAAACCGGAGATGGGTTGACATTTAAAAGTTATTCGAGCGATATTGACTTAGACATTCACGCGAATAAAAAGCGCCAGCACGACGAACCCCAGAATAACACGGGAAGAAAAAAAAATGTGAGGAAAGGTTATGGACGATCAGAAATGATTCATAAGGAAAAAAAGGTTAAATGAAAATTACACGATTATAAAAGGTAGTTGAGCACAAGAATTACGAAAACAATCTGTTTAACAGCAAAAAGTAAATAAAATGAGCAAAAAATTAATTGTAATTACAAAAGAAACCCGACAGAATCCAAAAAATCTAATCTCCCGAAGCATTTTGCAGATGACAAAAGCGCGAAAAAATATGTTTCCATTGTTAACTCTTGTAACGCCAGTTTACATAGTGTAATCAATCAACCGATTAATATGTCGAACCAAGTGCACACGCGCCAGCCCACACGCAGACAATAAAATGCAATACACACTATATATATATATATATATATATATATATATATATATATATATATATATATATATATATATATATATATATATATATATATATATATATAATATTTTACTGTCTAAATATCGTTTCAATATCAAAAATTGTATACTTTTGAACATATCTGACTTACACCAGCTTTGGGTGGGTATAAGTTACTCCAAAGGTATAAGTGAAAAAAATTTATTTGATTTAGAGTATATATATATATATATATATATATATATATATATATATATATATATATATATATATATATATTAAATATATACATACACATGACGTCTGTTATTTCACATGTTATTTTCTTCAATTTCATCTTCCAGGTATACTTTGAAAGGAAAGTATAAAATTATTGCTATTCTGTTCCTTTTACTATTATTCAGTGCCGACTGTTGTTAGAGCCATTTATTCGTATCAGTCATCAGGGCTACACTTACTGCAGTGCAATGTTCACCGCTTCAGAAAACATAATCTTCGTATATCCATCCTCCTGGTGAACAACTTAGTGTCTGGTTTTTGTCATACATATTGACAAAATAATGGCGTATGGCTCTAATTCTACCCTTAGGGTCAGTTAATAGCAGCCCTATGTAGACCATATATAGTTTTGCTCTGTCTCTCAGAACATTTAAATTTATAAACCACAGTCTTGATTCCTTGGATCCCCTTAGGGCGGCGCTATTTGTCATCACATGAAGGACAACTATTTTGGGGCAGCTACAGACTCAGCATTACGCCTTCATGAGGTGCCTTTGGTGTTCCTCAACTGGTGACGATTCTCTGAAGGCATCTGCTTCCTTTCCGTGGCCGCTCCAAAGTCAGTTTTATTGCAGATTATTTTTCATTTGCTTTTTTTCAGTATTCCCAGCTTGTGAGTGTGAAAATCTCCTTTTATTCTTATTATTATTTCCTCTATCATCAGCTGGCATGGCATATCCTTGTGCTATCGGTTACCTCGCACGCTCCAGTTCTGTGTGGACAACTTCCCAGGTACTGCACTGTGATAAGGCTGGGGATACTGCAGTCTCACATGGCTTAGAAGACATGTCATGAAGCAGAACTGTGTTCAGTTCTATGATTTTGGTGATCAAATTGAAGCTGGCAAGAGAGATAGTGATGGTGTAATGTATATATATGCCTCAAGTACACCAAGTTACCACCAAGCATAATGTTTTCAGGGGAGTAATAATTTTCACAATTGAAGTGCACTACTGTCTGCGATAGGCGACTTGATAGCAAAAGGTGTGTTTTAAAGTGACAACCAAAATCTATCATGCATTTTATTATTTTTAATATATGTATCAGCTACTTCCTAAATAAAGGAGATAAATTAATATTAGTATGTATTTCATTACTGCAGTAACTGCCCTTAACTGTTTCTTGCAAACAACCCAGAGAAAGCCCGCACTGATGTACTCTGAATAGGTTTACAGTTCTAATTATTTATTCTACCTCTTGCTTGGCCATTTGTAATTAGTGGCTGCTCTTCACACACACACACACACACACACACACACACACACACAAGGAACTGGGGGTAGATGAAGATTGTGATGTATGAAGTCTCTGCGCCAACAGCTAAACCAACTGCATTATTATTCTTATATCAAAAATGAGTTCCATGAGACCACCAAATCTTACACTAAGCTTCCAAAAGGGGCTCGTCCTAAGGAGTTGTTCTTGAATGAGAGGTAATAACTCGATTAAAATAAAAGTTAAAGAAGTTAGATAGCTAAATAGGAAGACACCAAATATAGCAAGAAAAGTAACAGGCAGAAATTAATGTATCTAGGACCGAAGGAATCGCTGTAAGGGACCTATTATACCATCTGCAGCATGGAGACGAACCAGCTACGAACACACGCACAAGAATATATATGAATATTTTTTACTGCGCGACTCCGGACAAACGGGGAAGTGTAATAGCAGCGGCAAATTACCCATAAAGCACTAGCGGTTGTCACATACTTCTACCAGATTCTTTCCATGTACCACATAAAAGAGAAAGAAATAGGACAAAATACAATAGAGTGCAGTAAATACTCATGTCTAAATATTCCGTTATTTGTTTTGGGGTATGTGTGAAACCAAACAACAAATTCCCTCCCCGAGTTTAGAGGTTTATACACAATGGTTTTCATCAATACCAACACCCAGATGATTCTCATCACTGTGTGTAATCCTGATAGTAACTACAAAAAAACAAACAAAACCAACCTTTGTTATCTTATAAATATTGCAAGAATAAGTAATAATGTTATTACTTATAATAATCCTAAAGTAACAATTTTCATTACAGTCTGCAATAACAGAAGATTAGTAAATCTATCCGAAAAGTTAAAACAATAACATAAAATAATCATAGCAAACGCTTAATTGGTCGAGAAGGCAAATTTATTAAATAGTTTCCAAGACATCATACGAGCAAAAACTGGGCAAGCACTAATGAAGGTTTTTGCTCGAGTTTTCGCAATCTTTTTAAGGTGCACGGAGTGCAATTAGCCATCCCGCTAACAATGCCAATAATTGTATAAATTTTCATCCCTAAGAGAGACGGTGACTGACATGCAAAAAGAGCATGCATGTTATGTGCAATAGAACCAATTATAAAATATTCAAAATACCAAGAAATGAGAGAATATCTCTAACTATAAGTAATCAAATGGCAGCCTACAGGAGAAAATAAATACTAATATATATATATATATATATATATATATATATATATATATATATATATATATATATATATATATATATATATATATATATATTATTTATATTCATATATATATACACACATATGCATGTGTGTGTATGTGTGTGCGTGCGTGTGTTTGTGTGTTTGTTTGTTTGTGTGACCGTGCTTGGATATGTGTATGTCTATAATTAAAGTGAATAGGTAAAAAGTAACAGAAACCTGGAAGTAGTAACAATGGACGTAAATGTGGAAGAATGGAAGCGATTAATTTGTTAAGATATCTGAGAGAGCAAATATAAATGTTGATGGTAGGATAAGAGGAGAGGTGATTCACGTCATAAGTGAAGCAAGGAAGGCAGCGAGGTGTAATCGCAAAGAGATGGGGAACAGGCTTGGAGTGTGGCCAAGGTTGGATTGCAGGAGTGGATTAAGCGTATTCGCCATTGTGAAAAACAAGACTGGATATTGAATTCGTATGAAAGAAATAAGGTTCAAGTTGCTGAGGTGCAAAGGATAAATGGTGTAAGAACCGAAGAGGTGAAAAATGTGGAGATAAAAGCACAAAGTGGTAAAAGGTTAGAGTATCGGATAAACTGGATCAATGTTGCGAGATAGTTCGTTCACAAGGAAAGAATGGAGGAAGGTGGGGGTGGTAAAATGCATGTATAATTTGGAAGTGCTGGAAGAAAGGAGGAGACCAAGACCTAGAAAGTGCTGGATAGTAGAGGCACTGGAAAGGAAGCACGACAGTGCATGCAAGTCAGGGGAGAATAGCACAGTGCGTGACTGAGAGTTCGATGAGCTACTGCATAGACTAATAAAATGGCTACCGATAAAGCATAATTGTGTTTGTGGTCAACACTTTCTTGCAGTAACTGACAAAGGATAGGATTGAACCTAGGTTCTCAAGCAGGAACTGAACTCCAGTTTTCAGCGTTACAAGCATCCAGCTATTATCACGTGAAAAATTTATTATAATGCCATCAATACTGACAGAAGAGAGTTCTTCCAATGAAAGTATGCAAAACAGCAGGTGGGCATATAAAAAACAATAACTTCCGAAAATGAGAAAAACAGGCTCTCTCTCGTAGTAGGATCGATATAGCTACGTACCTGTGTTGCAGGAAGTATGTGAAACCCCTGGTTTTCATGAAATCCCTGGGGAATATGTGAAATGACCAATTTGCCTAGGAACATTTGATCCCCAAGGGCTCGAACTAAACATGACGAAACAGTGATTCACCTACACTGTTTTGCCATGTTTAGTACTAGCCCCTGGGAGGTTAAATGAGTTTTGCCGTGTTTAGTACTAGCCCCCAGGGTATCAAATGCTCTCAGGAACATTTGATCCCCAAGGGCTCGTACTAAACATGGCGAAACAGTGATTCACCTACACTGTTTTGCTATGTTTAGTACTAGCCCCTGGGGGGTTAAATGAGTTTTGCCGTGTTTAGTA
>NC_089792.1:31213670-31286170 GCF_040412425.1 Macrobrachium rosenbergii | reverse complement strand
CAACAAGAACCATCGTTCTTCAATTCATCCATAATTTTGTTGGTTATTCAAATTAAAGCAGACGCTGGGGACAAGTGAAGCCGTCGCTCAGCTGAAAATACTCTGCGTGATTCAGAAGTGTTTTGACGTCCAAGTATTATTATCCGCATCTCCAGGAAACCGTCAACTCTGGGTGAAGGCTGCAGAATAACAAAGAGCTTTCCCTTTGAATAAGTCGTGCAGCATTAAATTACCATATGAATATGTGGAAGAAAAATTACCCTTCTCACAACAGGGAGGTTCTTAAATGCCAAAAAATCTGCGTTGATAATCAGGCTTTAGATCAATTTTTCATTCTAATGAGAATAATTTTTCAATGTTGCAATGTGATTCTTCTGGCAAAGAACTTAAGCCAAAAACTTGCAACATTCAGTTAGTACGTTTACTAGAAAAGTAAACGCTTTACCGTAAAGTTTCATGTATTATCATTCATATTTGTACTCAATTTTGCGATGGATGTAACAAAAAACGTATCTCAAAATATGTACTTAAAATATCTACTTGTACACGGGGTTGATGTTTAGAATTCTCGAACTATTGTATGTTGACCAAGCTTGGCATACATTAGTTTTACAAGATCACTGAGCAGATTAACAGCTCTCCTAGGGCTGGCCTGAAGGATCAGACTTATTTTACGTGGCTAAGAACCATTGGTTATTTAGCAACGGGACCCATAGCTATAGTGGAATCCGAACCACATCATAGCGATAAATGAATTTCTATCACCAGAAATAAATTTCCTAACTCTTCATCAGCCGGCCGGGGAATCGAACTCCAGCCAGCGAGTTCCAGTCCACAGCTCTACCGACTCACACAACGAAGAGCTGTATGTTCGACCACATGGTGCCATCATGACGCAGGAAAGAAACCACAATATCGCAATGAGAAAGTTACACAGAAAATGAGCAGGATCAAGACTTCAGAACACAAGTGTTCTGGGAATCTTATCTATAGACAGGAGGTGGAGGGTTTATTTCTATTGTGGAACAGTCTCTTCATTAGCGACAGACCATAACTACTATTCCAGCAGGTGTGTGTGCGTGTGTGTGTGTGTGTTTAAGACGACGACGTCCGGAATAGTCGCCATCAGTCCCAGTTTCTCGAATATCCAATTGACCAGCACAATGAATTATACAACTGGTAATTAGTGGACTATGGTGAGCATGTGACTAGCGACCTTATTGCAAAAACAACTCCAGAGAAAATCAAGAGCTAACACCTCTGGAATGAGAAACAGAATAGAGATAGGATTAGGCCCAAGGCTAGCACTGGGACCTATGGGGCCATTCATCGCATAAATGGAAATATTAAGTAAAAGGTTTGAAAAGTGTAACAGGAGGAAAACTCGCAGTCGCATTATGAATCAATTGTTAGGAGAGGTTGAAAGTAAGATAGGAGAGAATATGAAAGGAGGGTACAGTAAAAGGAATGAAACGGGTTGCAGCTACGGGACGAAAAGACGCTGCACTGACGGCATTCTCCCCCCCGCGATTTAACACCTCTGGAGCAACATCTCTGGAGGCGAGAAGGTATACAATGAAATATATATACCTAAATATAAGCACACACATGCAGATCTACCAACCGAGTGGACGCGGTGTCGATTCCTGGTTCAGGAGTTGGATGGGTAGGCGTCATATTAGAAGTAGTTAAAGCCTCAGCTGACCTAATCACTGGGCCAGGCATCTGCCTGTTAAACAACGAGATTCAGTATATATATATATATATATAGCATATATATATATATATATATATATATATATATATATATATATATATATATATATATATATATATATATATATATAATATATATATATATATATATATATATATATATATATATATATATATATATATATATATATATATATATATATATATATATATGCAAACATACAGTACATACTGTATGTATATACTTAAAAATACACTTTTTCCCCTCCAGTCCTCAGTGAGTCTTTTGATTAAGTTTATAGTCCCATGCTTTGCGTTTTAAATCTGATGGCAGTCACTGCAATCGTTTAACAAGCAGATACCTAATCCATCCACAGGTCATTGTAGTCTTAACGCATTTTTTTATAAAGCATACCCATTCAACTCCCCTGACCGGGAATCGTACCCGTGTCCACTGGTTGGTAGATCTGCATATGTGTTTATATTTAGGTACATTTCGTTGTATACCTTCTCGCCTTAGGAGGGTTTACTCCGGAGGTTAAACTGCAGGTGTTGCCACCGTCAATGCGGCGTCCCTTCGGCCCCTAGCTGCAACCCATTTCATTCCTTTTACTGTAACTCGTTTATATCCCTCTTTCTTCCATCTCTTTTCCACCTCCCAACAACTGATTCATGAACAAAAAACACAAACGGGTTTCAAGGCCAAATTCATCCCTTTTCACTGCTGAATAAGCTAACGGATCAATTTCATCGATTCTTTCCAAATCCTAAATACTATTCACTATTCACATAATTTTGTCATGCATGTTGACTCGACTACATCTTCGGTCCAGCAATTCTGATTTTCCTCTACTCCTTGCTTCAGAATCGGATTCATCATAGTTATCTGTAAAGCTCCTGCTTTCTCCAGATAATCCCAACATTAGTACCCTCTACTTTTTCCTCTAAGTAGTCCTTTACTTTAGGTTTATCCACTTCACCTCTTTGCCCAGCGCTTAAGACTCTGACTCATCCCCGGCCTTTCTTTTTTTTTTAATTGACTCAACCAGTACAAACAGTACCGTTTTGAAATATGCTCCGTCAATTTTCGATGCTAAAGAATTTATATCAGTGCCTATTATAAAATGAATTTAATATACTTGCGTGCGACACTATTTATGCATAATTACCGTGGACAAGTTACTAGCGAAAATGACCTGTTATCTTTAAAAATGACGAAGAAATAAATTCTTCTCCAAGGGAAAAGGGATAGTAAATGTTAGGTCTTCAAACAACTCGACAGTGAGGTGAAAGTTTAGTTTAAACAGATTGGCATTAGGAAATGTAAACGGCAAAATTTAAGAACTCTTTAACATTTAAAGTTAATTAACTGATATCTGACCTATATATACCCTTGATTTTGGTGCATAAGTTTTCAGCATAAACCAAATATAAATGTATCATCACTCAGTGCTAAAGGATTTTAAATATTACGTTCACGGATATGACTTTCAAACAATTATCTAAATTAAATACTGTACAGGTTTGGATACTGCTTTCTATTTAAAAACATATGTGAATTTATATATCGTTCTGAATGTTATAGGGACAAGAAGGCACTTACTCCCCAACATCACGAGCGATTTTAAGAAAAGTCTTGATTTCGACACACCGTCGAACTGAATTTCATTAGAAGACACGATGGAAGAGGGCATGCCCAAAGTGGTTATGGAAGGATCAGTGGAAGGGAGAAGACCGGTGGGAGACCAGGATGAGATGGAAAGATAATGTGTTCGGGGATCTAAGAGAATTGGGAGTGGAGGATCCTGAGAATAACTGGAGAGACGCCGCACCCAGCAGGGGAACGCGGAACGTGGAGAGGTCTGGTGCAAGTGGCCACGAGCCACCCAAAGTCTATAGACTGTATTTAGATGTTAGCCACCAAGAGGCCCCTGGAGAGCCACCGGAGTGAGTGAGTGATGTCTAGAATTGTCGTCTAGAATTGTCGTGAGTTTTGGACTCGAGTGTTTGAGTGAGAGGTTTGCTTCCAATATCAAGATGATTTTGTACCCTGGCCCATCTGGCCAGAGATCAACTCCAGTATCTGGAAACATTCGAGTCCAGTAATAAAAATTCCAGTGTCGTAGTGCACCTGAATTCAATTATCACCGAAGACAAGCATTTTCAACTCCATCCAGCAACAGAACACCGGATAATCGGTCTTATATGCAATAAAATTTTTTTATATTCTGACTGTGCGAGTGTGCGAGAAAAATGGCATACATATATACAATATATATATATATATATATATATATATATATATATATATATATATATATATATATATATATATATATATATATATTATGTGTGTGTGTACTAAGAACAAAAGTTACAACCTGTTCTAGTTATAATTTGATTTTCCGTGACGAGTGGGCTTCAGGGATTAGATTTTGAATTTTTTTTCCAGTATAAATATCAGTTGCATGTGAAATATTAAATAATAATATGAGATTATATAACCCTTGACAAGTATTAAACCAAGCCCAAATTCCGACATTCCCAGTATCATCTTAAACCGCATTACACACACCTGCCCCTTCTGCTCATCCACTTTTCAGATGCCTTAGATATAACAATTACAACACTTCGTCATCTGTGTTTACCTTGTATGTAGCGGAAGGCATGGGCAAGAATCAGGTCTACAAACTTACTAATTTATTCAAACTTCTTCTTCTTGTTAAGCTGGTTTTATACAGCATGGGGTCTCGCTCATAAAAGCAGCCCGTAATATTTATTCAGACAACAAACAGACAGGACAATAACTCTTTTTGAGCGGAAACAGCATCCGACATAAACCGAACGAAAACAGAGGTCCCCACACATCATTTGTGTTTGTTGACAGATGAACATATGCTTATAAACTGATACACAAGGCATGACTGAAGCTATGGTACGCGTGGATGAGATGCTGACGTTGTAATGCGTATGGTAACAAAGATACATTTAACAGGACAATAATAAGAATGGAGATGCATGGAAGATGTGTGACGTATGCTGGGTTCTTGTGTCCGCGTGTTCCCGCGCGGAGATGTTGGGGAGCAAGATCTAAATACTTTAGACTTTGGTGAGGGGAGATTAGCGAGCCAGTGAGATGACGGTGCAGGGTCCACGAGACCCTACAACCTCACTTTTCGTTTGGCAATCATTTATGGTATTCCCCCATATCTATAATTTTTTTTTTTTTTGCTCCATTTTGTATATGACAGAGGTGATAGTGAGAAGCATAAAACCTATCTAATATAACCTGAGAAAAATAGGCTCTGACTGAGAAGTTTACAGATAACAAGACTGATAAGGTAAGATCAATGTAGGCTTCGACAAGTAAGATGATTTATGCATTAAGTATTTTTATGAAACAATTGTAAGTGAAGTCTGAAAACAAACAGAAAAATTGAATGCGACATGAGTCCGCTAAAAGTTATGATAAAACTGATCAATGTGGAGGGCTTAGGGATCTATGGTGCACAGGGTACTCTAATCAGAGTGATTACAAAATATCATTAAAGCAGGCTTGTATTACACAAGATAAAAGCAGTGACTGGTCTCTAGAAAAGCCTCCATCGCTTTACTTCAAATTTCCGTAGAGGAAACGAGTGATGAACGGAAGTCCTTATGAACAGAGGACTATGTTTGTAGATGATAAATTGTTGACAGATGGGGATAATCGAGAAAAGCCAGGACTAGTGAAAAAATGATAATGTTTCTAAAGAGGTCTGATTGAAAGCGCTTGTTAGCAAGAGTAATCAATGAGGGATACGGACAGCCAGGAGAATGGGCAGTGAGTAATAGCATGAAAGGTAGAAGAATGGTCGTCGTTCATTCGTATCAACGTTTCGGCGCAAAATGTAATGGATGATGAACTGATGATGATACAAGAGATCAAGAAAAGAGTACGGAGCAAGGAACGTGGTGGGCATCGGCCAAAGCTTGGAAAAGTTAAGTATATCTTAGTTTAACGAGACCACTGAGCTGATTAACAGCTCTCCTATGGCTGGGCCCGAAGGATTAGATTTATTTTACGTGGCTAAGAACCAATTGTTACCTAGCAACGGGACCTACAGCTTATTGTGATCCCGAACCCATTATATGGAGAAATGAATTTCTATCACCAGAAATAAATTCCTTCTAATTCTTCATTGGCGGCCGAAGACTCAAACTCGCCTAGCAGGGTGCTAGCCGAGAACTCTACCGACTCGTCCAATGAGGAACTCTAAAGCTTGGAACAAAAATTGCAAGTAGGGGTCAAAACATCTACTAATGAAAATTTTGAATACGTGTATGAAGTGCTTCTTCAGGACTGGTCTTGACTTGTTTATACGTTATTTAGTAAAAAAATTAATTAGGAAGTGAATACTGTCTTATTTTTTCTGAAAACCCATTATATGGTAAATGACTTGGGATATATATATATAATATATATATATATATATATATATATATATATATATATATATATATATATATATATATATATATATATATAATTATCAAGATTCAGCTTTAGCAAATTGCTCCCTTTCGTTTCCTGTCTGTTGATCTATCGATAGAACATATCTGTCTATCGGCATGCGTCTCACTATCTATCTATCAGCCCGAGCTGGACAATTGGTTAGCAGCAGCAGAATGGCAAGGATTAAGAGATTTTGGGCCACTCCTGTTAAGTAGCTAAGTCCTTCGTGGCAAAAGTGAATCTGTCTGGCCGACTCTTTCCAGGCACCTCCCCGCCCTCCCCGCCGCCCTGCCGCGGGCACAGCTGAAATGACTCAACTCCCTATCGAAGAACTTGTCCCCTGCCCCCAGCAGATGGCATACAAGGCAAGACAAACAAAGGCCCGCTCTCAGAGACGCACGGGATGATATGGCGTAGAGACACGATGAACACACTCACCACCATCCCCACGCGGAGGACCATGCCCTGGCTGAACAACGCCCTTTGCTCACTCCTTCTCCATCTAACCACGTGGCCCCTCAAAGTATACTTTTACCTTCATGCACTTCGACCGCCAACCACGTGTTACCTTCGTTGCTGGCCTGATCCTAACACAAGGGCCACGCAGTCCATTACCTGGCGCTGCGTGAAGTCACCACGTGCTGCCTGCCCGTCGGCGCCCGCATCCTACCACATGGAAGATCAACGCTTCGCCTTGTGAATCGGGAGTCAACCATGCCGCCTTCCTCGCTGGAACCACCTCTCTCCTACGGTAGTGCCTGTAAAGACGTCCTTTCAATCACGCTTGTCCTCGTAGAATTTACTTAATTTGAGTGCCAGTAATCACAGAATCTTTTGTTCAACCCCCACCCGTGCTATTCGAGTGCCTGCTCTCAGTGCTAATCCCATTATTAACTCGTCGAGGCCTTTGCACCCCTCAGTGCAGTTTCAATTCATATTATCCTTTGTCTATTTCCATTACTGGCGTATAATCTGTGTATCTCTCATTTCAGAGGGACCCTATAGGTGGAATCTTTCTGACTGTGCCTGGAATCCCCAGTTTCATTCATCCTGTAGGAATCCCCTTCAGGGATCATCAATTTAATTGCATTTCTCCTTCCCATTTCAATGTCTATGTGTAAATATACTCCTTTTAGTTTACCTCCACGTGTTTACGTAATATTTTCCTCTCAGATGTAATAGCCTTACGCTCATATGAAATTCCCCTTACTCGTTTTATGTTTCACTGGACCACAAGGTCAGAATCACAAGGCTAATATATCTAAATGTTGCTACCTGTCTCATAGAACTATCTCAAACCAGATTCCCGGTAAAAACATGCATATATATACACACACGCACACACACACACACACATATATATGTATATATATATATATATATATATATATATATATATATATATATATATATATATATATATATATGTATGTATATATATATATATATATATATATATATATATATATATATATATATATATATATATATATGTATGAGGCTTACCACTTTAGGGCACCTGGTGGTATAGCTGTTTGTTCTCTGAAAGTACTTTTTTTTTGGGGGGAAGGGGAGGGATGGGATGAGTCTTATAGCTCCTGGTGTCCTCTCCATACTGACTGCGACTAACCATATTCGGCTATAAACTAGTTACTTTATTCAAGGGCCAGGTTAACAAAGGCCAAGCATCGAACTCGGGGCATTCACTGATGAGCTGACTTCCAGGATACTTGTGAGCATACTAACAAAAAATCAAAGCTACGTAAAAAGGAGAGAGCCAGAAATAAAACGGTAAAAAGCTTTTTTGCAAAATATTTACAGGCCATAAAAACAGATATCAACTGGGGAGGGTTAAATTACATAAAAAAATAATTATTTGCCAGGAACAACAAAGTGATGTTAAATTACATAAAAATATATTTATAATAATTATATATTGCCAGGCTATTTCTATTAATATTGGTATATATATAGTTTATATATATATATATATATATATATATATATATATATATATATATATATATATATATATATATATATATATATATATATATATATATTATATATATATATATATATATATATATATATATATATATATATATATATATATATATATATATATATATATATATGTTATCCACATATATGTATATATACATATATATACACACATACATATATACACATGTATGTATGCATATAAAAATTTAAGAGTAAAAATTTGTGCTTGTAAACGAAACCCAGTTACGTAGATGGAAGCTGAGGAAATAAAAAAAAAAATAGTGACTACACAAAGGAATGCTCAAGCCCTAAACAGGGGAATCCTAACGAAAAAGGATGAATTTCAATTTCCTCTTGTTTAGTCTATTTCAATCATTCAATTTTGTCACAAAAAACGAAAATGCAAAATTACCTGCCTGTCTTAGTGAGCTCACAAATCTCACAATATTTTCCCCAAGGAATCCAAAAGACTAAAATAATAATGCTGGATTCAAAAGATCTAGCACGAAAACAACCACCAGCGTTTAACACACTCGTTTTCTGATCGAGATTACTCATTAATACAATTAGTAATGTTGCTGGTAATAAATATTAACAAACTCCCCTGGCGCGTACACAAAATCATGGTCGGTGAAAAAATTCATTGTCTGTTTTGACGAGAAAGTCATGAGAAAGGGGGAAAAAGATGATGAAGCATGTAAATCACACATACACACAGAGAGAGAGAGAGAGAGAGAGAGAGAGAGAGAGAGAGAGAGAGAGAGAGAGAGAGAGAGATTGATTCAGCAAGCAGTTCTAGTCATTCGCCTAACCTGTGAATGACAGCTCCGAGGCATACGCTGGTATGTGTATAGATGTAGAATACAATGGTGACCTTATAACGACAAAACAATCAAATTCGCGTTTGCGTGCTCCTGATTACCGCCGCAACCATTAGAGCAAAAGTGAAACGGAATACAACAAATAATCAGAAGATTATTTTAAGAAGTCTCGACTCTTAATATATAAATCAATGGTCTCTGTAGCCTTTTACAGTGGTTTTACTTTTCATGAATTCAGTGTTTTTTTTTTTTACTTAAATAATAATTATCCTCATATCTTTAATGATGTTTTGCGTTGAAAGCTCGAGAAAAAAATTATAACAATGGTTTCGGTCGTTACTTAAGCTTGTCTTTCATCAACCTATTTTTGAAAGAGACTTTTAACAATACTTTCAACATACATTACTATTTATAATCATTATCTACACATCAGCAATGTGTAAAATATGAGGACTGAGTATAAAACGATAAATAAAGAATGCTTATCATTATCGCGTGCATAAAAAATAAAAATATTTCTCATCACTTTCTCTAGCTTTACCAACACATTTTAAGCGCTAGATCTCTGACATAATGCAACCATATATACATACATACATACACATACATACATACATATATACATACATCAAAGGGAAAGCAAGGCAATAAAAATCTGCGAGCTTCCCATAAGGTTCAAAACAAACAATTTTCATCTCGACCCAACCGCTTCCCCCACCACCTACCCGCCCCACGGGCAAAAAAAGAAGAAAAAAAAAGAGAAAATGAAAATCTCTATGGATGTAAGAATTAAAAATGTACTACTGTAAATATGAAAGATACATGACGAATGAAGTCAAAACACGTTCTCTTTGAAAAATGAAACAACGTCACCACTTTATTTGTTTTAAGATTTATTCGTGATGCCATTCTGCCTTTAGATATAACATGAAGTGAAATCATGGATACTTCTTTCGTCAAAAAATAACAACAAGAAATAAACATCAAATCCGGTCGCATGCGCTCGTAAACTAAGCCAATTTTAATTAAGTCTCAAGAGTAAGTGACATACTTGGAAAGGTGGTGTTAAACCATAGAAGCAAGTCAACTGTCTGGAGTAAAGTAATGGGAGATTATATTAGAATACCATGGGTCAAAATCCGATTGAAAAGAGATACAACGCTTGACAATATACAGAGTGTTTTTCCAAAGCGTCTGAAAGTAATAAAATGCTTCATATAAAATTACAGAGTATTTTCTCCCTAAGGACACTAGGTGATGAAAAGTTTCTGTGCACTATATTCTTGTCTCAAGACGACAAAATGTGATAAAATAAACATTTCGCATTTTCTCTAACACAAGACAGTAATAAGATGCATCTTTACAATAATATGTATTTCCTTCAAACGAACAGAGGTAATGATATAATATATAAATATATATATATATATATATATATATATATATATATATATATATATATATATATATATATATATATATATACAATATAATATTTTCTTCCTAGAAACTGAATATGATGAACTGAATTCTTCAAACGGCGATGAACGAGAATTCCAAGTTTCCTTCGTATACAGACCGAATTTTCAATTTAATGGTCGATCATTTTTCGTATTATGTCATCCCGCGAATATGGTAATCGAAACCAGCACTTTCCCTGCAGAAATCTCATGGCATTATATTACAACTACGTACGTTGATACTACTGTTCCACAGCAGAAATTACGTAATCTTCCATTATTTTATATATCTGTGAATGACATAACGACCTTAAATATTTCCAAGGATAATCAATGTTTTTTTTAAGAATCATTATCATGATGATCATCATAATCATCATCACATTATTATTATTATTGTTTTTATTATATTATTTTCCAATTAAATTATCCAAGGAGATTTTCAGGGTCCGTATGCCATTCGAGACTTAAAATTAAGGTAAATAATTGGTGAAATTAAATTATTATTATTATTATTATTATTATTATTATTATTATTATTATTATTATTATTATTATTGCTGACACAGGTATGGGCAATGTCTGAAACAGAAAATGTTCCATCACCAAAGAATTCGGATTAAAGGAAAATCTCGAGCAATATGAATCACCAGCTTTTATCTCTGTGATGGCAACAAGAGAGGTTTGGTGGGAAACGATTCGGTGTCGATTGCAGCCATTGATCTCTTTCTAGGAAAACGTTTCAGTGGATGTTGCTCAAGACAGGCTCATGAACGCTGCAGACAAGACTGGTGATAAAAATGGTATATGTTCCACCATTGAAGACAAAGAAAAACAATTCCATGAGCAATCGGAACGCTGAAAACGAATCTTGAGCAATTCACACTAACAGGTGAAAGTATTGTGTGTTACACGATAAAGTGAATATACAACCAATAATTACTGAATCACACTACCTAAAAATAGAATTATTAACATTGTACTTTGCACGAAATAAAAAGAAACTCGTCATAATAAAACACAACTTCACTTTCCTTTTCCATACCATATGAAAAACTATGCAACCAGTAAATGCCATATCTAAAATAAGTCGGTCATTAAAATAGGTATAAGAATAGTCATAAAAATTAAGACTAACATATAAAAAATAATGAAAATAAAAGAAAATAGTGAAAATAAGCTAGCCAAGGCTCGAAGAAAACAAGGATAAAAATAACCCACTTGCTGAGTTGGAGTGGTGTGACTGCATTCCAGGTTCGCTTAATGCCGTCCAGTTGGTGAGAATGGAAGTATCAAAGCAAAGAGAGAGAGCGATAAGAGATTAAGATAATAAAACCGTTTCTTACAGCGCGGCCCCATTCCAAAGATCTTGTCCAGATGCTTAAGTGGCGCGACAGTACAGTGCAAATACAAAGGAGACTCAAGAGGTGGTCAGGAATACTCAAGACCGGGGAAGCTTGGAGGGATGGGTGAAGGTTGAGGGAGGAAAGGATGGATGGTCAGAAAGGTAGACGGATGTGGATAGGAGATAAAATACCTCAATGTAAATATAAAATTCCTCTGTTTTATATATGTATATATACACACATACATAAATGTATATAAATTTATATATGTATATATATAGTGTATGTATGTATTTTTTGACTGTTGGTGACATGGATATAGTAACAAGGAAGGTATGGAGGATGTAATGGGTAACGGAATGCAAGTTATTAGTATCTGCGGTAGAAATAATTTAGTAATTGAGAGTGAAGGGCATCCATAATTACTATTACAAATCTCCAAATAACAGTCAAAGAGTGCAAATATACCACATAGATATTAATCGCTGGAGAAAAAGACCACTGAAGAATATCAGGAGCTACAAGAGCAGAAGTCACCAATGATCACCAGCTTATCATTAGCAAACAAAAGCTGAAACTGAAAGTGTGTAATAAGAATGTTGACAAAAGATCATCTAAGGTTTATGCAGTAGAGCGTTTTGAAGATGAACATCAAGAAGCTTTTGCATTTGAATGCCAAAGCATTTTTCGAAACTATATCTTGGAAGGGGCAGCCGCTCAATGAGGACTGGCTTAACATTAAGAATGCATGTCTAACGACTGGAAAATGAGGACTGGGATACAGAGCAACAAGCATCCAACAAAAATGTTGAGTGTGTCTAGGACTGATACAGTATAGGTTTTTGAAAATGAACATCAAGAGGTTTTTGCAACAGTGTCGAAATAGCTTTGCAGTTCTAGGAACCATATCTCATGAGGAGCAGCTAATCGATAAGGACTAGTCTAACATCATGAGTATACATAAATCTGCTGTAAAAGAAATACTGCGACATGTAGTAACAAGACAGAAACCTTGGATATAGGATGAGATCTAGGAAACAGTAAAAAATAGAAAACAGCAAATTTCAGGGAGGAGATGAAGAACACAAAGTAAAGTACAAAAAGGGAGAAGGATATTCCGACAAGCCTGGCTGCTGGAGTGGCATTAGTGTTTTAGGTCATGAAATAATAACGTCAGAAAACAACAGTGGGCTGAACATTTTTAAGACGTCCAGAATAACAGTACATTGGGGCAAAGTTTTATTTATATACAAGATGCTGACAAAGGTCTGGATGAGTGATATCACAAAGTATTCAGTGGAACTAACAACAAAAAACTTAGGTGATAGAAAACACCAGGTTATGATGGAATCACTATAAGCATGATTTTACCTGAAACTCAAATGACACCTCATACAATGACTAAAGTGTTTTGCAGAATATGGAATGAAGGCCAAAGCCTGATGATTAAGAATTGAAAGTCACACCTAAGGTACTAAGGAAAGAAAAGGGACCTGTCTGAAAGTAGTGACTATAAAGGCATTGCAGCTTATGTTGAACGTTGTAATGAAAATATTGAGTATACCTATTCTCAGCAGGATGGAGATACAAACTGGTAAAAAGCCTGAGAGATGACCAGGCTGGTGTGAGAAGAGGCAGGAGTTGTAGAGATAAAACATTTGTGTTGGGGCATAATGTTAAATCTAAAAATTCCTTTCTGATTGTTTTTGTTGACTATGAGAAGGAATATGACAGCGTCCACAGATCAAAATTATGAAAGTTTTGTGTAATGTGGTTTCCAAGTATTTATGTAAAGCTAACTGAAACTGCTCATGGACGAAGTACATGCAAAGTTGCGGTTGATGGTGAATTGTCACGTAAGTAAATTTGCAGTAGATAGTGGGGACTACGAGGAATGCTATGTCAACTTTATTGTTTGCTCTTATCAAAGATTTTTTAATGGAAAAATGGTCGGAGATGGAAAAGATCGTTGTTTATATTGGAGTAATAAGAGAAATTTAAACTTGGAATAAGCAGATGAAGCTGTTTTAATTAGTAAAGCATCACAAGATTTACAAAACCCGCTTTATAGAAAGCATTATATTTCTAGATAGATGGGATTTAAATCTAAATGCATAAGTAATGAGGCAGAGTATACAGGTATGAATTAACATTTGATGAAAGAACAATTAATGAGGTTGAATCTTTCAAATATTCAGGGACAATGATACCCACTGCACGTTCTCTGAGTTGGAAACTAGAGAGAAAAGAGAAAAGAAAATCAAGCAACAGGAAGGCTCAATAAGGTCTGGAAATCAAGACGACTGAAACTGCACCAAAAAAGTAAGACTATACATTAGTATGGACAGTATTGTTATAATAACGTGAATCTTGACCTGACGACGAGACTATCTCTAAAATAATTTGCTAAGCTGAGGATAAATCATCAAGAAGGATATAAGAGGGCAAATGGAAGAACAGCTGGAAATGATGCATTAAAGGAAGTTTCCAAAGTTGATAAGACAATGAAGAAAGGGGATCAGAAATGTTTAGGAAATGTTCTTTTCACAACCTCCTGTACAAGTCAACGCGTGTCATGTGGGTTCCTAGGGACACCAGATATAATGGAAGAACTTGACCTAACTGAAGGAGAACGATGAGAAGAAAGGCTAGAGATGAACAGAGATTTGTGGAAAATAAAGCACAGAAAAGACATGAATGGCGAATTCATAAAATATGTCCTTTGCGAAACGCACCATTATTGGCAGTGATGACAAGGATTATATTTATTTCAACACTACTCCGTTTCCCCTCCCCTAAACGGGTAGCTCCAAAGGGAAACCCACAACAGTATAAATTCATATATATATACTTACACATGCACATATATATATATACACACATATATATATACATATATATATATATATATGTATATATATATATAATATATATATATATATATATATATATATATATATATATATATATATATATATATATATACATATACATATAGTGTGTGTGTGTATAATATAAATATTGCGTCAATTCGTGTTTGAGTTATAATTTACACGAGTCTATTTCCAGTATATCTACGTCAGTAAGAAAAATAAAACTGCTGAAAGAACAGTTTTATCTTAATTAAAATCACTTAACGATGCATACTCTTGTTATTCATAATCGCTATCCCTTCCTAAAACTTCCATGTATAGCATTTAAAAATGTAGGTAAAGTAACTAAGCTGAAGCACATTAATGTTCTTTCCGTCATTCAAGCTCACTATCTCCTTAGAAAACCTAATTAAGATGATAAGGGGCGTATGCCTAACGACATTAATTAGTGATGTGTTTTTAACAAAGTCTGCTATTTTATTTGAATGGTGTTTCTTTGAACCAATGTTGCTAAGCTGATACTTGACAGAGGCAACGTGGAAGGAATCCAAGTTACCCCGTTCTGCGGTTTTTTCACTTATCAGTCTATCAGAATACTTTGGACTTTCTCTTCTTCCTCCAGACGAACAAAGGAACGACTCTATAACATACAAAAGTAAACACATTATATATACGCATATATATACTATATATATACACAGTATTTAACAAAACCTTTTAAATAAGAAGAAAAATGCTTCCAAAGCCTCTATTATTTTATTCTGTGACTCTGCACTCTGTATGTATATACATGTTTATATGTCTTATAGACAAACTAGTTAGCATCATACTTTAATATACATATATATATATATATATATATATATATATATATATATATATATATATATATATATATATATATATATTATACCACAAAGGTATGGTCACAACTAGTTTCGTCTATATTATCAAAAGAACTTTGCATACATAATTTACCTTATAGATACTAGAATACAACCAAAGTACACAAAAGCATACAGACGGTTAAAACCCCATTAACAAAAGGAACAAGTAATTTTAGCTCTACTTGCAAAGTGAATGTATTATTTACAAATCTTGTTTGTTCCTACGACAGTGCTAACTTTGTTTTTACATGGATGCCTTTAACCAGGGTGCCCTTAGCGAAAGTTGGTACGACTGTACGGTCGTTGAGGCCTGATAACAAGATAGCTAACTGGCGGCACACAAATGGGGCGGGGGTAGGGAACCTACCCACTCCCACTCACTCAGTTGGTTTTTCAGCCTCACATTTTCTTTAACGTCTTGCTGTGAGTGACGACATTGAGTATCTTCTTCCTATAACTCACGGCTGGTCCCGTTGCATCTTCTTACTTGAAACTTCATTCACTGAGGGGTTGACGACTTTGACTTATTTTTGGACTGCTTACTGTAGTGAGAATGATGATGAGTGAGAATTCTTCCCACAAAATAATAGGATTATAAATATGAATTCAATATGAAATATTACTCTTTAAAAATGTGGTATGGCAATGGGAAATCTCCGTTCACCTGTACTATGTTACCTAAACACGAGATAATTTGAAAGGAGATTACTGGGCAACATTATTAAAAAAAAAAAAATTAGAACCGCTGATATTGTAGATACAATAGGCATTTTGACAGGGACGAAAATTTACACACTTCCTTTAAGATTACGTGAATCTGTGACAATGATAAAACTATTTACGGAGATTGAAAATTAATGTAGCTTGGAATTTTTGGACTGACGGATACAAAATGTAATGATGAGTTTATCTTTGGTGTAAAGAGAAAACTACCCAATATTTCCAAATATATATTTCATTGTGGCCACAGCAATAAAATTAAAACATTCAAATCAATGTTTATGTAATCATGAATATATTAATGAAATAGATGCAATCAGGTATATAGCCAAGAAATTTAAATATACTGGATTGGGTGATGTATTTGAGCAATAAAACATGCTAACAACAACAAAGAAACATATAAAACAAAAAGAACAACACAATTGTACTGCCATACATTAATAGCTTGAGTGATCTTCAACATTTAAAAACTATCCTACTAATGTGACATTTAAGAACAATAGTACCCTGGAAAAGCATTTATAAACTACTCTCCTGATAATACCAAAAATTGTGTAAGTCAAATTTAATATAATTATGTAACAAATTCTGTTGGTCAAACTAATAAGCTTCTATAAGAGACTTTCGCCCCCCCTCCCCCCAAAAAAAAAAAAATATACACAGGATAACTGTGCAATATCTGTTCGTGTTACAGATAAAAATCGAGCTATTAATTGCCGAGTCGGTAAAAAAACTGGTCTAATATGTTGGTAAGAAATATAGCGCATCATAGTTTTATAAAAAGAGAGTTTGGATAAGAATATGAATACTAGCCAAAGAATGTGTGAGCTCGATCCATTTAATTAAAAAAGAAATGTGAAGTGCACAGTTACGTCAGGCATCCGCAAAAAAAAAGATTTATAAAAAATACACTAACTCTCAGCGAAAAAGGTTCCCCTTAAAATCTCCATCTCAACGGTTTTTAAACACACTTTGGTGCGTACTTTATAGCTTCATTTTATCTTGTGATATTTTTCACTAGTGATTTTAAAGGTAGGTGAGATGATACTGCAGGAAGATGTGAGTCCTGGAGTAAACGAGAATGGAGAGCGTCTTGTGGAAATGTTTGGAAAGGGGCATCACTGCTGGAAATACATGTTTCCAAAGAAAAGTATACACAGGAGTGCTTGACGATTTGGAAAAATTATGAAAAGAAACTATTAGATTATGTACTGGTTCAGAAACTGTTGGATGTAAAGGCGAGAAGAGGAGAGGCTGGAGGTACATCAGATCATTACTTCCCTGAAGCAAAAGTTCAGGTTGGAGTGGAAGGCGAAGAAGTAGCTGTAAGGGGAATGAAGTGGGTTTAATGAGGCATTAAGGAGAAAATAAGGAAAAAGTGGGTGAAAAATAGAGTAGGTTAAAGGTGAAGAATTACATGAAGTGTGTGAAATTCCAGGGTGGGAAGGTGGTTATGGAGTTCCCAGAAGAGGAGGGACAAGAATAAAAAGTTTAAGGGACAAGAATAAAAAGTTTAAGGGACAACAATAAAAAGTTTAATGACGGAAAAAGGATTTTATTTGAGGGGCATTAGCAAATCAGAAGGGAAGTGTGCAGGAGTACAAAAGGATAATTAGGTGACCAAGAAAAAGGTCAGTGAGAAAAAGGAGACACGTAACTAAAGGGGGGAAGGTGAACAAGATAGAATAGATGGAATTGATAGGAAGTGTAGGAATGATCTTCACACCAAACGTAGCAAAAGCACTAACTGCCTGGAGATCTTTGAGCAACAGGTTACTGCCTGCAGTAACCTGCCGAAAGAGATAAAAATTGTTCTTGGTGAGGTGAATGTAGGGGTTGAAAAGGGAAATAAGAGTCATAGAGGATATACTGCTAGGATTGCCTAGGAAAACCTGCAAATAAATATGGAGTGCATCCGTTAGTTTGTGTTGCAAATAATTCTGAGTAAGAGGAACTCTTTTCTAACACAAACACATCGATAAAAATGTCAGGGAGATAAGAAGCACAAAGTGGTATGTGCAAAGTCCTCAAGTCTAAATAGTGAAGAAGAGAATATCTGGAAAATAAAGCAAATGGCGTCGACACAGCCACGTATTCAAAGGGTTGCTAAGGTAGCCCACAGAATTTGTAATCAAATATCCATGGGTGGAAAGAAAAACAGGAAAATACCTGTCAAAAGAAGGGACGGTTTATTAATAGTAACAGAAAGAAAATGCAGCTGGGCAGGTTGTTTTTGTAGTTGTCATGAATAAGGTATATGAGAGGAATAACTTAATTGACATACCAAAGCCGTAGACCTCGATGCACTACTGAATGAATTCGCGGTATCTGAAGTGGTAGTATTTATGAAAAGCACCCTATTGTGGTAGTATCATTGCAGACAAAATAGTAACTGAACCTCTAACACTAATTGACTCCATTGCAGGACTTGGCATAAGGAAACCAAAAATTGGTAATCAAAGAAAAATACCTAAATAAGGTGACCCGACTAATTGTGTAAATCATAACGCATTGCACTTACATTGCAGCCTTCACATCCAGGTAGCAGCATTAGAGGACGCACTCTCATTCACAGTGCCCTCTTAACTTATCGAACTCCTCACAGTTTTTGGATAAATTTGTCACTACAAAGCCTTAGATCCAAATGCAAGATTATGAAGTACTTCTGATGTCCGCAGCATCCAGAGTATTAGAACGAAGTCACTTTCCTTACCTGTTTTAAACGATCTAAGTGCTGAAGTAGTGACAAACGTGTCCAAAGTGCAGAAAGTATATTCGGTATATGTGTGCATCTGTGTATATATATATAGTGACCATATTAGACTATATATGTACACGATATATATATATATATATATGTGTGTGTGTGTGTGTGTGTGTGTGTGTGTGTGTGTAAACAATTTTACTCTCTTTTCAAATCCTGATAAATATGGTCGGAAACAAGCTAATACGATCCAAGAGTGTCCATCTCTGGAAACTCCTTCTCAATAATTATTCCCAAATTGACAACTGCCACCCATTTTCCACTCTTTAACATCATCCTTTTCTTTTGCTTTCCATGTAGTACTGCTTCCATTTTCTTCATGAGAATTGCTGTAACATGTTTCATATTGGGCACATCAGAATGTTATTCAACTTTTGCCGAGTCATTTAATAATCAGCAACTGAACTAATCTTCCATTCAGTCTACTGTGTTTATTATTTTATGTATCTGAAATCAACTATTAACTTCAACATAAACTACAATGCTAACTGGGTGAGAAAATGAAACTCAGTTTTGCCAAAAAACGGAGTTTCATTTATTTTTATCCACAGACCAACTCAGACCGGCTGTTGTATAATTTAAAACCAGCTGATTTTGAAATGCAGCTTTCAAAGGCGAGAGCAAAAAGTCACCGTATTACTCGTATACCCGAGTGCAATTGGGAGAGTGAAGATGACAGAAGTCGAAAAGGCTTTCAATCAACTAAGTCTCTTTCAGGTGAGTTTGTAATGAACTTGCAAACTGGGCAGCTATTTGTACCCACAGCTGGCAGGGCTCCCCCTCTCATAAATACTCCCACCCTGCCAAATCTATGGCTCTCGGCTTAGCTTTGAAACTCCAATCTGAAATCCATGTACCTTTCCCAACAACATTCAATGACTGGTCTCATTCACTGTGTATGAGTATTGATATCAAACTGAAAATAATCTTGACAGTGAAATCTGTTGAGCGTAAATCATTGATATGAACACTGACGGAAAAATTTGAGATATTCAGTATGCGTATTCTCAACAGGCTGGAGACAGAAAATGATAAAATAATTAGGGATGAACAAGTTGGTTTTATTTAGAAAAGGTGGGAGTTGCACAGATCAGATATTTGTGCTAAGACATATTATACACCATGTAAGGAATTTAAAAACAGCGTTCACAGATCAATATCATAAGAGGTCTTGCCTCACTACGCTATTCCCGTTAAATACAAAAGCTAACTGAAATTATCACGAACAGTGCTGATGCACGTCAGCGCTGACAGTCTCGTGAGATGAATCTGAAGTAAATAGTGCGGTGATACACAGGAATGTTACGTCAACTTTGCTGTCTATCCTTCTCGTGGATTTAATGAAAAAGATTTTTGAGATGGAAGAAATATTCAAACTTGATAAAGATGGGAGAAAATTCAAAACATAAAATTCAACAATAACAAATTATTTAGAGATAGGTTGCAAAATAAATCCAAGAAAAAGAAGTTATGCGGAGAGTATACACAAAGGGATGACAAAAAAAAAAAACCCTACACTGAGAAAAGATTAATAAATGAGATTTTTCCAAATATTAAGAATATTATCCAATGCTGTTTTCTGGAGCGTAGTTCGTGGAAAATGACAAGTAAAACATGTAAGTTTCTTCGGCTCAATCCTTTCAAAATTCATATCTATCTTTCGGTGGTCTCGGTATTCATGAGCCGCCCATGAAACTATAACCACAGAATTATTTAGCCAGATGTAGATTGGCTTACCAAAATAAAAAAAAAAAATCAATTTGTATGTTTGATGATTGGAGAGTTGATAAAAAAAAAAATGTTATGAGACGGACAGAGAAAAGTATACACAAAAGAGAAAACTAAAGGGCAAAACAAACCTGAATACGATATGGAAATGAAATAGGCATTCAGAAAAGATTATACATTAAGGATCTGTAATCTTTCAAATGGAACAGTCTCCATGAGATGCAATGCATTACTCTAATACTATTCTTCTTGCATTTTAATGATATCAATGATTTCTTTTATTTTTTTCGGTCTGCTGGGCGTAGTTCATTTTCCATAATAATAATAATAATAATAATAATAATAATAATAATAATAATAATAATAATAATAATAATAATAATATGTGTAATAATGACTATATCTTAAATTTTGTTAAATAAAACTCTTTGACTATATGGAGACAGGCACCAGTTTCTATCGAAGTTGCCATTCCCAGTGTATAAAGCACCTAATGGACCTATTTTGCATATGGATTTAACGCTGGTCAGTAGTGCTGAAATAATGCAATGGCAGTGATTCATTTTCCTGGAGCCACCCGAAAAGTGCGACAGATCTATACAGACTTTTCAGAGTTGTGGTAACTCTTGGAATTTCATCAACAAGATATGGGCTAGTACTGTATGAGTATATTATTATATCATATTATATATATATATATATATATATATATATATACATATAATATATATATATATATATATATATATATATACATATATTATAATATTACGTATGAATGTATTTTTAAAATACAAATATGATAACATCAATAACAACCACAACTGTATCAATTGGAACAAATCTTTATGAAGTGCCATGAAAGGTTAAAAGCATTTTGCTGATACTTCATTTGCATGATGACAAAGAGCCCAACAATCTTATTTCAAAGAATACGGACAAACAGTTTGGTCTATGTAATGCTAATAATGAAAATCACCTAAATCCATAGGGAAGAAAAAACGGTGGGAATTTGTCGCACAAGTATCATTGCAATGGAGGAAGAGAGAGAGAAGATTTTGTTTTATTTTTATCCTGTGGCACAAAACCACATGGTTTTGGTTTAATTGCATGACCTTCATAAGATTTTTTTAATTTCCAGTGGCACAAAACCTTCAGATAATGTTGGTTGTAAAGCATAATATATACACATTAAAAGAGAAAATCGTAAACCCATAGCCTCCTCATCCATATTTGTTTATTTTTGTCATATGGAGCCACATGGTTTGGTTGTAAGAATTCCAAAGAAATTTTTAAATTCAATGATATAATATATACACACACATTATATATATACATATATATATATATATATATATATATATATATATATATACATATATACATATATATATATATATATATATATATATATATATATATATATATATATATATATAGATGAAGAGAGAGACAGAGAGAGAGAGGTTTAAAGTTTACTTAGAAAAGACCGTAACCTGTATTTTACTCTAAGTTCATGATGCATTGGAATAGTCGTCGTAAGTGCCACACTTCTAAAATTTAAGACTCCGGTTTACGGAATGGCTGACATTCAACTCTCAGAAATTCAGAGGACGTAAAGAAACTCGAAAAAGATCATACATTCAAGCAAAGCTACTTTTGAAAGTATCTTCTACAGAAGCATAAAATTCCATCATAAGTGTTACTGCTATGTGACATTCTTTCCAAGAAATTGCATATATACTATTTTACAGTTCTCCTCGCTCATTTGAATGCATCTTTACGATGCAAAACGGGTAAAGCTGTCCTGTACCTAATTCCTCAAGTGGCGTACAAATTGACTTCCCAAAAATGCGACTTCGAAAATGTTGAGATCTCCGTTCTTAAGTATATGATGTTGGACGCTGCCCAACTCCTAACTGGGTCAGAAGGAGGCGCTGCCTGTATACGGACTTCTTGGGCTTTATTCCATTGTCGAAACTTATCTGGAAATGCCTTAACGGATGTTTTCTTGTGTGTGTGGTTTAAGGCCGTGATGGTATTCCTGTGTGTGTGTATATCTGTGTGTGTGTGTGTGTATATAGGCTATATACTCATATGTATATATATATATATATATATATATATATATATATATACATATATATATATATATATATATATATACACATAGAGGGGAGAGAGATCAGGGGACTATGTAATGAAGGCTGTAAAACAATAATAGAGAGAAAGGTAAAGATATGAAAGAACCAAAAAATATATTGAGAAAGTTGTGGAAATTCAACAAACCACAGATAAGAAGACAGTGACAAGCACTTAAAGAGAACAATACTTTCCTTCACGATATCATTTCTAATTCTAACCTGCCAACGGACTCCCAGTATTCTTCTTAAACGCTTTATTCTCAAGTCGACAAAATCATTTATGCATAGTTTAATTTTCTTAACGTATTAAATTTATGTATAATCTTACTTTCGTATTTGATTTCAAACGTTTTGATCTTCAAATCTTATTCTCCTGCCCACTGTCTGTTGGGCTTTTTCTTTATTCTTTCGCTATATTCCAACTCAAGAGAACTTATATTATATATTACTGTTCCTATCTATGTGAACTATTGCAAATGCTTAGAATAAAATTAATAAAAACAAATAAATAATCAGAAACATTAAGTGAAACTTACTACATTTAGACAGATATTGGGAAAACAAGAATAATCGTTGCTTGAAACTTTGCAAGAACTATCAAAAACTTCATTTCGAGCTACTGACTATTTCCTGTAAATTATTTTTAATAAAATAAAATTCTTGAAGAAATTTCTCATCATCCATTCCACTTACATCCACAGCTGTTGGATGCTATATGGTTAAATGTGTTTGTAAAAATTTCAATGCCATTATAAACTAAAATCCTTCATTGTTGTGAACTAAATTAACTACTACAATAAAACAGCCAACTCCTTTGAAAGAGGAAACCTTCTAACTGTTACAAATGAACGATGATCTTGCGTGATTAACTAACAAGAATTACCACGAGGCTGACATGCTAAAAAGGCAAACGTTGTCATCTTTATTTGCATATGAATAAATACTCTTGGGGTTTTTACATTTTTTATCCATAACCTACACGCTGTTAAGCTATCACTATACTTCACCAGCTCTTGACTTTGACAATTACGCGCAGACAAATCAACACAGGCCATTCATAAAATTCGAACTTTAACCTTAATGCTGGAATATGCATTAGGTATGCTCACGTGAACATAAATCTAATTCCAGTTGCTTTTGGCGAGGTTACAGAATTAGCGGCAAATCTGCACTGACAGTCAAAAACAAATGACCAAACTTAATTGGTGCATATCCATTTAATTAGGCTATGCAAATTCTGTTCAGCAAAGGAACATCCATTAGTCATTTGACTTGGAAGAGATAATTCGGCTAGCTCTGTTTTCGAATTTATTCAAACTTCAAAAGGAATGGGGACGACAAACTCTAGTTACTGGATAGAAACTATTCGCCCAGATTCCGCTCATCTCGATTATCATGGATTACCTAGACTGATTATGAGGTGTACAGTTGAGGCTGTGAAGAGGTCATTAATCAAAATCCCAAATCCTAATTTAAAACGAAAATAACGCTTTTCCTTAACTTTGTCAAAGATTGTCCTGGACTTCAACTATTCTCTTTTTACTGCATTGGTATGTTGCTAGTCATGCGAAAGGCAACATATTTTTTAAACCCACAGTTAAGGAATTCTCAAGAAATGACACTCCCTTACCATATATAATGGTTTTAAAAGCGAACGACAAAATACACACACACACACACACACACACACATATATATACACACACACATATATACACATATATACACATATATACACATATATACACATACATATACATACATATCAAGGTTTTCACAGTACAGCCTAAACTAGGGATGAAATTTCTAGTCTCATGCTCAGCACAATGGATGTTAAAATTGTTCTTACGTGCCGATGGCGTCTATCATTCCTTGGTGGTCACCTAGTTACGAAATGAATAGACCCAAAGTTCCTTAAATCTGCTGATCGGACTATCAGCGTTATAGGAAAGGTGTTGCTATAAAAGTAATAAATGTACACAGAATAAACTCACTAAACAATCATAGACGGAATTTACAAACTGCAAGACCATGGAGAGAGAGAGAGAGAGAGAGATATAGAGAGAGAGAGAGCGTTCACTGTGCTTTGGTATCTGGGAGCGACTCAAACAGGTCATGCAGGGGGTGTTGGGGTTGGGGGGAGTAGCGGCACTGTTTATTGGGCGGAGGTGGAGAAAGAGGAAACCTTTTGAAGTCATCGAACGACAAAAAGCTGTCTATCATCCTTGCCAAGGTAACAGACTTTGAGACAAAACGGGTTTCGATCCTGGAGCTAAAGAAACCTTTATCATCCCTACTCATTCCTCCACTTTATTCGCAAACCCTTCCTTTAAATCTCCAGCCACTTTTAACCCTGGCGCGTCTGTCTGTCTCAAAACCCTCAGTATTTTGCATTGTCTCTCCTCCTATTCTCCGTGGCAAAAACTATCACTCCTTCAACACTTCGAATTTCAAAAGTTGTCTTCGAATATTTCTTATTGTTCTTTCATGCTAATAAAATGGAAATATTTTTATCTTCTTATTTTCCGATGGCATTAATCATCCTGGTTCACCAGGTGCAAATTTATTTTTATGAATAACCATTATTAAACGTCATTATGCTAAATTTGTCTCAATTCGGACTATCTAACCGTTTTCCCAGACAATTTGAATGTTAAAAGTTATAATAAATGCAAAATAATAAACTCACTAAACAAAAGGTAATGGGAGATTAACAAACTGCAAGACCATCTAGTAAAGAAAATATTAGAATTTATAGAGGAATAGAACTAAGATAGAGAACAAGAGTAACAAAATCAAATGAATCCTCTCCAAATGTATCTGAAAACGTATCAAACAGGTCATTTAATTAAAACTGGGGACCTTATTGGGGGGAATCATATACATCAAGAATGAAAGTCATAATGCTGGAAGAAAGAAAAAATTTTGAAGTAATAACGACAAAAAGCTCTCTTTCATTCCTTAGTAATACTAATGATATAACAACAATGTATGAAGAGATAAAACGGGTTTCCGATCCTGGAGCTAAAGAAACCTTTATCATCCCTTTCTCATCCCAATCACTTCATTGATAATTTTTAAAATATTAAATCTCCAGCCGCTATCTTTAACTCAGTCCGGCAAGCAATCGTTTTAAATGTCAGTCTTTAAAAACTTTGAAAATGCATTTTAAATTATTCATAAATCCTGTTCTCCTCTTTTGATCAAAAATCTACGCCTTCAACAGAAAGAATTTCAAAAGGTGAACTAAGACTATTGGCCTTACTGTTAATTTTGTTTCAATTTATCAAGCTATATGAAAAATTCTGACCAGAATTTATCTGTCTGTTGTATTTCCCAATGTATGTTGTGTGTTATCCTGGTTAAATCATATATAAATTTAGTTTTATGGCATATTTATAACCATTATTAAACGTCATTATACTATGTACGATTTGAAAAAAATACTAACAGTTCTAACCGTTTTACCCAAAAAATTTGAATTCTGGGTGGTCTCACAATGAAAAAATAATGAATAAACATAAAATATTAATTGAAGAATAACATGCCTGAACAACAATCCTTATTTAAAATTAAACTTATTTTCAATTTATACAGGAATAGAACTAAGTATACCGAACAATCGGTAACAAAATCAAATGAATCCTCTCCAAATGTATAAATGAAAACGTATAAAAAAAGGAAAAAAAAAACCTATTTAATTAAAACTAATTAGCACGAAGACCTTATTGGAACAGGATCATATACAGCAAGAATGAAAGCTATAATGCTGGAGGAAAGAAACCAAATTTTGAGTAATAAATATAGGCTCTCTTAATTCCTTAGCAATACTAATGATATATTACAACAATGTATCAAGGGAAGATCAATAGTTAACCACTGTGTTTTCTATCTTGTATAAGACTGTAAGTGCCTGAAAGCTAGTGAATTAGGCTTTCTGCAACGACAATCATATCTGATAATTTTTAAAATAAACAGAAGGATGCGGCGCAAGAACTCTATCCTATGACTCAGTCCTATCAACCAATGACCGGTTTTAAATGACAGTCTTTAAACAAAGAAAACTGAAAAATACATAAATAATATTCAAAAATTATGCCAAAAATAACGTTTAACATCCAGTTTTGATCAAAAATAATTCTAAGTGAGAAAATGATTTAGTCGTAAGTCACTACAACTAAGACTCGGCGGTTTGGTCTTAGACGAAACACAAGTTATAATTTTGTTCTCAATTTATGAATTGGATATAAAAATATTTCTGACCAGAATCCATGAATGAAAGAATGTATGTATATGACGACATTATGTGTGTGTATATATATATATATATATATATATATATATATATATATATATATATATATATATATATATATATATATATATATATATATATATATATATATATATATATATATATATATATATGAAAATATATATATACATACATATATATATATATATGTGTTTATATGTATAATTTTTATCTAGAGACAGTGGGTCATGAAAATATTACCCTTCAGGTTTTCAGGAAGTGAGGAGGAAGTTGCTAGTCCCATGCTCTCATATACATCACTTTACTTGACACCCATCATGATCAACTAGCTACCAGGTTAACTAGGACAATGCTAGTTGATTGAAAAGGCCCAGAGCACTCCACAGTGTCCAGGCTTTTTTTTGCATACTATGACTAGTTGACAATAATGTCTCACATGAACTTGTATAACAATACATAGTCGACACTAAATTATGTACAAATGCATGAATATATCCAGAAAATGGTAAATTTTATACCCATTCTTCTTTCTACATTCATATTTGTAATAAGCTCTTGAAATATTTGCAATAAAGTCCTTTCTAAACGATGACTTTAGCATTAATTATTTCATTTGTAAAGTTTGGCACAGAGAATATCCAAGATCCAACATAAAAATTTTCTTTAGGGAAGTTTTACAGTTGACTTCAAATGACACAACACGCTCATTACCGCCTGCATTATGATACAAAATTTTTCTTGCACTCAAATCTTGTGGAACAGAAAGTAAAAGCCAGTGGAAGGTAGTGTTTTCTTGGCTCCACCCAAAAGCAACAACCAGATATAGGTTAATGAGGTGTACTAACAGATAATTGTCTGTTCACCTTCAGGTGATACGGCAGTTTCCAGGAGACGCGAAGCGACTTCATTTAGCATTCATGGGGCATTACCTCTCTCTCTCTCTCTCTCTCTCTCTCTCTCTCTCTCTCTCTCTCTCTCTCTGATTATATAAGGAAATATAATCAAAGTCGTTAAAATTCGTTCGTTTCAGATTAGGTCACCTTGTGCTGGCACAGGCTCTTGCTTCCAATTGTTCTTCTATCTAATTGTTTTTATTGTATTTGAAGATGTAAAGTGGAGATATATATATATATATATATATATATATATATATATATATATATATTATATATAAATATATATAATATATAAATATATATATAATATATATATAAATATATATATATATATATATATATATATATATATATATATATATATATATATATATATATATATATTATACACACATGAAATGAAAATCAATTTTCACGTGGCATATGTAAACGCTATAACATACAATTATAAAGTGAAATGAAATTCCGTTCTGCAGCAAAATCTGAACACGAAAGACGCGAGTTCATATGCTGCTCGAGAGCGAAAGTTCAATTCACATTAACTGATAGTTATAACTATAAATAAATAAATAAATAAATGTAAAAAAATAAGTAAATAAAATAAATAAATAAGTAAATAAATAAATAAAAAAATAAATAACTAAATAATAAAATAAATAAAATACATAAATAAATAATTAATTAAATAATTAAATAAAATAAATATGTATAATATATATATATACAGTATATATATTTATATATACATATATATATATATATATACATATATATATATATATATATATATATATATATATATATATATATATATATTTATATATATATACATATATATATATGTGTGTGTGTGTGTGTGTGTGTGTGTGTTTATAAGTGCGTCCTAAAACCACAAGCCGAGCTGCGTTGATAGGGGAAAACTAGCAACTCATGATTAGGCTGATAATGTAGTACTGCTTAGTAGAAAGCTGGTGGACAATATCTGCAAACACTCGTTATCAGACTATTGCTAAAGCAGATTGTGAGGATGGAATATGCTGCAGTAGGTGTAACACAGGAAAGTAAACCCATGGATGATGCTGGTACTTCAAAGATCCTGCCATAATTTTTTGAAATAATGGTTCTTTTCAAAACGAATTCGTTTAGGTAAGTGTCATCATCAAACAGACTTATTGCGCATATTTGCGTATTTTATTAGCGAGATGTATTTTAATCTAAAGAACAGAATCTCGATATGATAATGCACCATCTCCAGACGTTTTACATTTTTTTTAACTAAAAATTAAGAAGAATATTTGGAATTCAATGGCAAAATCATATATATAAGTAATGAAACTACAAGAAAGATCACATAAGTGATCTTTCTTATGTACTATATATTGAAAAAAAGATTGATGACTGATCGAATTGTGCTTAGTGAGGCACAATGCCATCAGCTCTCAATCTTCCTTCTATACACAGAACACAGGTGATCTATCTTGTAGTTTCATTATTTACATGATCGAAGACGTTCACTACGAAGTGTTTTTCGGTTACAAAGTGGGAAGGCCACGACCTATTGGATAAGAAGTCCGAACGATTTAAGGGACTGACTGGGATGATCAGCCTGAGGGTGGAAAAGAGAGCGATTCGTGAATGTGAGGAGAATAGAAGGGGATAGCAACTTCATCTCACAAAATACTTTGTGAATCGTTAAAAATTTTTTCGAGACACCCCTTTAATGGCTGACAGATAAATATATATGTATGCTATATATATATATACAATTATATATATATATATATATATATATATATATATATATATATATATATATATATATATATATATATATATATATATATATATATATATATATATATATATATATATATATATATATGTATATATGTAGAGAGAGAGAGAGAGAGAGAGAGAGAGAGAGAGAGAGAGAGAGAGAGAGAGAGAGAGAGAGAGAGAGAGATAATGTTTTTATAAGGACTACAAGAAATTTAGGCAACTGGATTGTATTCTCGTTTTTTTCTGTATAAAATCAACAAGACAAACATTTTCAAATTACGGAAGAATTAGTGAACACAAGGATCTTCTTGATAAGCAATCAATTTTACTAAATTTTAACTGAACATGAATACTTTCAAAATAATTTTCAATACACGAAGGAATAAATTAGGATTTACAGGCCTTATTTTCTTCAAAATGCGATGTTTCCTTTTTCTGGTAAAATAAACAGAAAAAATATGAAGCAAAACAATATAATGCTAAAGTTGTAAAACATCCTGGAAGAAGTTACCAGTGTTCAGCTCAGTTTTTTGTTTCTAAAAATATACGATAGTTTGTATCATTTTCAAGGTCAAGACACAAATCTATTGGAACAGCCGCCCAAATGAAGCTTTGTAACTTCTAGGTGTTTGGATAATTTTCTTTTAAGTGGTGAGAAATCCACTTTCAAAAAACACATGTAATCTTCTTAAATCCCATCCAAAAGTTATTTACTTTATGGATATTAAAGATGCGAAAGTGAATTAAAGTTATTTAACTTTATGGATATTAACGATGCGAAAGTGAATTAAAGTTATTTAACTTTATGGATACTAACGATGCGAAAGTGAATTACTTCAGACCAGTGGTACAAAGCACAGCTTATAAAGGGCTTCCACCTAAAACTGCACCAGCGTCGTTTCCCTCCTCCCTGCACATCAGTTTCCCTTCCCTCGACCACTCGATAATATTATCCCCTCGAAACCTATTACCTGAGAGCAACCAATTACCTGACAACGGACTCCGATATTCTGCTTGCACATTTACATCAGTGGGGAAGGTAGGCCATGAATTCTTTATAATCACGTTCTCATAAAATGGAGCATTAAAATGAACCAAAGGCGAGAGAAATTTATTATGATGATATAATTACGAACCCGTTAATTTGTTAGAAAAAAAAAAGTATATCTTAGTTTAACCAGACCACTGAGCTGATTAACAGCTCTCCTAGGGCTGGCCCGAAGGATTAGATTTATTTTACGTGGCTAAGAACAAATTGGTTACCTAGCAACGGGACCTACGGCTTACTTTGTGCAATCCGAACCACATTGTAGCGAGAAATGAATTTCTATCACCAGAAATAAATTCCTCTTATTCTTCGTTGGCCTGTCGGAGATTCGAACTCGCAGCCAGCAGAGTGCTAGCTGAGAACGGAACCCACTCTTCCAACGAGGAACTATAATTTGTTAGAAATAACATAATTACAGCTACATAAAACGTCATTTAGTTTTGCTGCATCGCCTGTTCCTTTACGAAATGTTCCACAACTACAGCACTCGAAAAAGACGACAAAAAACTCTCATCATTATCTAAAGTATCATCTCCATCTTCATTTCATTATCAACATTATCACCGAAACTCGACATAAACATCACGCTGAGTTCCCCAAATCATTAACCTTACCATAGCGGTGTTTACGACACACTTCTACGCAGACGACTTTTTGTAAACAAATAGCTATACCGTCCCAGTATCCATTTTTGTGCTCCATAATTCTGTTAGTTCATTGGCATCTTGTTATTTCCCGAACATCCCAGTGGATTTTTGAAAATTTTAAAGCCAGTTACACGTCTCTGGTGATAGAATTAACATTCAACTTCAGAAAACTCTAAAGACTTGCCACAGAACCACATATGAAGCAATTGCAACACATCACAATGATCTGCCATTCCTATTTCCGAATAATTTTGGGTACACTCTACACTAAAAGTCCCGAACTCTATTTTACAATTTTTTTTCAGCTTTCCAGGATTTCAGTGAAGAGCGTGTTTAAAATGACAGAATAACTGAAAAATTAACAGGTCATTAAGACTATTACAATACTTTGACCTGGCAAATGAGACCAACTAACTCTGTGTATCTGGACAAGTCAGCTCCAGAGTGACCCTAGGCAAACTGAGCACTACTTCACCCTATAGGTGCCTACCGTTACCTTGGTTGCTTCCCGTGATCATTCATTGGCACCTAGCAACGTGAGCAATCATTTATGATCTTACGCTAAACAGATTTCCAGGCAAGATATATATCGTCACTTGCGACACATTGATTACTTTCCAGGATCACTGTAATAGTCAGCACTGTGGATATTCATTTACGATTATATACTAAATATATCCTCAGGTAGACTGACCGCCTTATAAAATCACTTACTGGTTCCCAGATGAAAACACTTAATAATCATGTCCTGAATGCATCCCCAGCAGTGGGAACATTCGTTTACTATTATGCACTGGGTAGTTATCCAGGCATGACATGCCACATCACTCACAACACCTTGGCCAATTTGAAAATCACTCAGTGGTTCCTGGCATAGTGAAAACTTGTGATTATATACTGAATAACCTCTACGCAAGATTTTGCCCGTCACTTACAGTACACCACCTTGGCCGTGCACAATATACCAATGATGCCTAGCTCTGAGAACATTCCCTTAACAGTTGTATATGGAGTACATCTCCAGGGAAGATATTTTCTCTCATAACTTATAACATCTTCAATTGATTCCCTGATATTATGGATACTCACGATTATATACTGAATAGCTCTCGAGTTCAGATATATATCACTGCATACAACAAACACCTTTATCACTTTCTAAGAGTACTCTGTGGTGCCTAGTATTATCAACACCCATTTGCGATTATAAACCGAAATGATTACAAAGTGAAATCTTTTCATATCGTTAACGACCACATGGCTAACAACTACAGTACCCTAACATTGTTACCTTTTAACTGGGCTATTCTTCACCTCGAAAACCGTATTGCTGAATTTTATCGAAATGGATCCAAAGGATCATTCAATACAAGATGTAAGGCTTGATGAAAAAATATAATTTCGTAATTCAGGACGGTGTTTTATAGGTTAGTAGAATCTCGTTTGAAAACTGTTGTTGCTTTCCTCGTAATAATCATAACAGACCTGTATTAACAAAAGCAAGATAGCCAATTATCATAATGATATTAATGAGTGAAAAAACAACACTGAGGGGCCTGCCTCCAATATCACGCCCCTATGAACAGATTTTTTTATCGACCACAGACGGTTAGTTGTTGAGATCCTAATAAAATTATTTTAGATTAGGAGGAGGCATAACAGTCATTCCGAAATTTTTTGGAGATAAAACCGCTCAGTTTTGTTCTCAACATATAAATGTTGCGTAGAGTTGTTACTTAACTTTGGAATATTTGAAATAAAAGGATGGATCGTCCTCCACAGGAAAAGCTTCTTTCTAGGAATTTATTTCTGGTGATAGAAATTCATTTCTCGGTATAATGTGGTTCGGATTCTACAATAAGCTCTAGGTCCCGTTGCTAGGTAACCAATTGGTTCTCAGCCACGTAAAATAAGTCTAATTCTTCGGGCCAGCCCTAGGAGAGCTGTTAATCAGCCGCAGTGGTCTGGTTAAACTAAGGTATACTTTTTTTTTTCTAAAAGTTACATTTTTATCTCTCGGCAAAATAATAATCACTTAAGTCGTAGCCGGTCACACGACCGGCCTTTGGCAAAAAATTCCATAAAAATCTAGACGTAGTTTTTTCCATAATATTAGTAACGAACAAACAAAAAACCCAACCAAAACATATTTTTTGGGCGGAGGTAATATCAATAATAGTAATTAATAATGATAGTAATGAAGAAGTTGAATCCATAACTGTGTACTTTTATTTTACGTCGAGTCTACAGCTATTAAAGAGTGCAATTAGAGTATAAACCCAGTCACGTTGCGTTGAAATATGCACGAGTCTGTCCCAGATAAACTTGAAGGTTAGTAAAAGTCATCGTACGAAATATGCATTTATCACCAGGTGAATAAGCTAAGTCTGGAAAACGAAAACCATGATATGGGAAGGGAGACGTCATTTTTTTTTTTATTTAAAGTAATACTTAATTTTAAATGTAATATTAGTAACTAAGATACAGATATGCATTTCATAAAATAAAACCCAAGACGTTTGCCTTTGAAAATACATCAACATAGTTACCATTTAATTTACACTCGCACTGATTACTTGAGTAGAGTACAATTTACATAAAAACCGCGAATGTGTGGCCCTGAGAGAGAGAGAGAGAGAGAGAGAGAGAGAGAGAGAGAGAGAGAGAGAGAGAGAGAGAGAGCTGGCGAGGTACGGGGTGACCGTTACTCCTGAATAGAGAAAAGATAAGACTACTCTGGACACTACAGTACTACTATACTCTAAGCATAGAGGACAAAGAGTAAAAACAAGATCTGGAATAAAAACGACGGCAAGGCTGACAAAAGGAAAATTCTTTCGACGAAATTCGGTAGAAGCTAAAAATAACATTCTCGCTACACAGATCGACCGATTTGCCTATGGAACCTGGTAAACTAATCCCTGAGGTCATCAAGAGTGGAAATATGTTTTTGGTCAAATATAATATGGAATAAAGATACAAAATAAAAATCTTGATAAAGCTTTGAAAAAATTTACTTGTCCATGCATATTACATAAATACTTTAACATTTTACAATCTTGAAAATATAAAAATAAGAAAACTGGCACTAAAATGAATCTTGAAGAGAGCCAGCCTCCTCAACAACCTTTATATTTAATCTGGAGGTAGTTATTATAAAACTTGAAAATCGAAGATGATAACGGGATTTACTGTATGAAAGGAACACACCTGAATAATCTCTCTGAATTGACAGAAAAAATTATATTCCCTCAGGGATCTAAAGTTCTCTCCATAATAAAAATAAATCAAGAGTATGCTTTTCTTTTTCAAATCAAAAGTTATGAATAATTAATTGACCCGTTGATGATCTTCAACCTAATCGGTCCACCCTGCAAAATGTCAACATTCTATTTTACAGTAATAGAAGTATTTTCTTAAAACGCACCACTTGAGCTCTACCTCTTTCAATTTTGTTCAGTTTCAAAAACCAAAAGAAAAACAGAGAATAAAAATAACTCTGTACAATAAGATAAAGATGCTTCATTACTAATAGTCTCACCATTAATATTTGCAATACAATGGAGGATATTTACATGTGTGTATGAATGTATGCAATATGTATAAACAATTTTTTACCGCTTTATATGGTTTTATGTTGCGAGGTATATCTGCCACGTGACCTTGTTATTTAACGTTCACTTTATAAAAAAAAGACCATACATCATTATTTTAAGTCTACTAATTATTTTGGAAAATATTACTGTTGCAAGCATTTATGATAAGGATAGCAACGATTACCGTAATGTCTAAAATATGAGATGCGCCCCCAAAATACAGGATTTCCGTCAACATGTCGTTTACGCAGAATAGGGCAAATCTCCAGAATTTAAGCATTTCCCACAGCTTATTGTACCAGAAAATACAGCCAAACAATAACTAGATCTAACTTGTTTTCCGTAAATTAATTAACGTTCAGCCCCCTTACAGCAAAATTACAAATTACTCTAAGAACCAATAATTGGTGATGTATTTTAATGATGAGTACATTAAATGACGAATTACGGATACATGCCGATAAAAGAAATACATTATAGATAATTAATATACCGGCCAATTAAACCCGAATTACTGTATAAACAGAAACGGCCTCAAATATGATATAAATTAATAGCTTTTTCCACTTTACCTTAAAAGTGTCGTCCTTTCGCGTCAATCAAGAAGGGAACTCACCTGCGGGAAAAGAAAACATTTTCTCATGATCAACACACACCTGTATACAGTCTGCTAGATAGAAATATTTGTATATAAAAAAAATCCGAGTGGATCTTGTTTGTCCTCCCCTGGGTGACGGTAGGGGAGACGTGACACAGCCACCCATCCCCTGCAAACCGGTTTGTCCGCTCGGGGTGGGGGTGGGGTAGGTAGGGTATCGGGAGGGGGAGGCATCCATCCTCCTCCTGCAAACCTGTTTGTCCGCCCCGGGTGAGGCTGGGTTGGTAAGGGATCTGGGGAGACAGCAGCGCCGGGTTCCAGACGTGCGTAGCGCGCGCGCCAACAAGACCTCGTTTGTATATAAACACTGATATACCTCAATCACTTAAAATACTTATCATGTGGAAGTCCAAGCTGGCGTTCAGTGCAACTGATAACGCATTGAGTATTTCTGTTTAAAATGTGCTCTACTAGAGACTCCACATCAGAATGTTATTCCAAATCATCGCTCATAAAAGCATAAAGGAACGGTTCTTATAAACAATTTTGTTACTAATGGCGTTGCCGCATTTAAAACTACACGATAAGTACAAGCCGAATCTGCGCGGTGATACTAAGCGCGTTCGTTATTTGCAGAAATTAATCCCCGCAATTCTTTCAGGGTGCAAAATATTCGAATCGATATGTAAATATAAAAAAAAACTTTATTAAGAGAGAATAAGCAGATTACATGGTAAAATGAGAGGCACAATTATATGAAATCACAAAAAATAACAAAAAAACATTTTGCATAAAATGGAATTTAAAAAAAAAAACACCGGTAAATCTTTCAGTAAGGTTAATAAATGTGATATCATACAATAACGATTTGTTAAATTTTTTCAACTCACCTCTGGCGCTCTGTCATCAAAAGAAAATTTGAAACTGGTTACAAACATGCCTTTACTAAAATATCATTTATCTTCTTCAACTGTTAGAAGTTACTGCAGTAAATACTTCAAATGACTTCATCGCAAGATGTTCTCTGGAAGTACGAAATTTATCTACTAGCTTCTCGTTAGGACAATTTTTGTTTAGACGATGCACTACACTTAATCAAAAACATATACCGTTACACTTGTAACCTCCATGAAAAAGTTCATGTGTATGTTATTTCTATAAATGAAATTTAAAAAAAAAAAAAATTTTCAACATGTCAAATCGCCAAAATGTCTTTAAAAATATCCAGCGTTTCTCATAAAATTAATTGCATTAAACTCAAATAAGCGTTCTCCACGTCTTAAGAGTATATTTTCTTGTTTCCTCAGGAAAAAAAAAAAACATTTTGGTTCCCCTAGTTTTGCTTTGCTCATTTGCAGTACCAAATTGTCCATAATAGCTACTTTGGTAATTAAGTGTAATTAACGTACCCTTACATAAAAAAAAAGGGATGATACAGGCCCCAGCAATGACTGTATTATTCTTGGGGTTTATGACTCTACCGAAAGTTAGTAGAAAAAATGTAAGCCATAATCTAGCGTGAAGACCTTATCAGCGTTAAGTGGTGCAGTGAAACAACTCTCAGTGCTGTGCAGCCAATACACAGAGGCGAGATTTGCTTGAAAGGGTAATTGTGACCGTCCCTGCTGACATTTTGACCTTTCTCTCCTGAGAGATTAAATATCGCATTTCTATAAAATCTGCAAAAAAAAAAGTTACTCATTTCAGAGAGAGAGAGAGAGAGAGAGAGAGAGAGAGAGAGAGAGAGAGAGAAAAGTTATCCCTTGTAAAGAGATAAAGACAGACAGAAAGAGAATACATATTGCACAAAAGATGTAGTCCAGTGATTGTGATAATCGTATTTACGAAGTAAAAACGGAAGTTTTCTGTCGGGTTAGGTTGCAATGATTTAATCTCGTGAAAGTTAGGAAATGAAAGAAGCAATTTTCTCCTTAAAACAATTTCATAAATCTACTGAGACATATAATAAAGGTGCTATCTAGTTAGAATAACTAATCAGCAGTTGGCTGCAAACTCATTAAAACTACGTACTCAAAACACCATTTCAATCTGCATTAGAATTACCAGTGAGGTAGAGGACTGGATGCCCATCGTGTCGCTGAAGGTTTAAATGCTGTCAATATAAATCGGCTGAGTCTCCAGCCACCGCGTTGGGAAAACAATCCAGCTTTCAAACGTTCAGATATTTTACTAAAAGCTTCATCAGCTTCAAAAAGATTCTCTCTCTCTCTCTCTCTCTCTCTCTCTCTCTCTCTCTTTTAATTCACAAATATACACACTAGCGACGTGTGCACCAATATGTTGTGTAATAATTAAAAAAGCCTGAGAAAAAAACTAAAGCTTTCATTGCAAGAACAATAGTAGTAGGGACACAAATAAAGTCCATAAAAGTACATAACACAATAGAACAGTTATGAAGTAAATAAAGTGGATTATACTTATGCAACAAACTTATACAAATTTGTATTTGCTATTCAAATAAGAAACACATCGGTTTCATTGAAAGATAAAGAGGCATAAAACCTGTTTACACACACACATATAAATATGTACGGTATATATATATATATATATATATATATATATATATATATATATATATATATATATATATATATATATATATATATATATATATAACATCAATATCTATCTTATACATACATACATTATATATATACATATATATACATATATATATATATACATACATATATATATATATATATATATATATATATATATATATATATATATAATATATATATATATATATATATATATATATATATATATATATATATATATATATATATATATATAAATCAGTCAGAAATTGTAAAACACGTAGTACATACCACGAAAATGAAAAAGACCATGCATACAGAACACAGGGAAATCAGATACGCGTCATATTTCGGGTCTTACTTAAAAAAAAAAAAGTGGTGACGGTACCGCTTCCGTCTTAATTTTGTTTTTATTAATATAAGCTTTTTAAGAGAGATTTGCAAAAGCTGTTCAGAAACTGAGTTTTCTTACTATTTTACTTCTACTTTATGCATGCATCTAAGACTCATCTTTTCCTGACTGCAACAATGACATAAAACCTTACGGCCAATAATCAGTAAACTCGATGTCATTCTAGCAATACTTGGCGTATGTTACTATTAACCACTTAATAGTTAATGAAAATACGCTTATCACTCAACCTACAATCTTATGGATGTATGTACCGCATATACATACGCGTGCGCACACGCACACACGCAAATAAAATAAAAAAAAAAATATATATATGTATATATATATATAATATATATATATATATATATATATATATATATATATATATATATATATATTTATATATATGTACATACATATATAGACATAAATAGACGTATGTATATATATCCTCACACTTTTGGTTACTCGTGTCACTGCAAACCTGAGATCCGAAACCGCATCCGGAGTATCAGTACGAGGTCACGTTACAGATCTGATCATGGCCAGGTCGATACAAGAACTCTGTCCGATACTCCGGATGCGACTAGAATACCGCTTCGGAAGTCAGAATTTCTCCGTATTCTTGCATTTGTATCTCAGGCTTTGTAGTGACAGGCGTATCCAAAAACTGTGAAGAATTCGAGAATTTAAGTGTGCTTCATGTGGTTATTACAAGTACATACGTATCTGGTAAAATGTGACCAACATATAATATATATATGTCTATATATATATATATATATATATATATATATATATATATATATATATATATATATATATATATATATATATATATATATATATATATATATATATATATATATATATATATATATATATATATATATATATATAAATTTTACCAGAAATGTAATTGTAATAACACAAGAAATAACTTTCCCTGAATAAATATAGATACCATTCAGTTTTAATGAGGCCCTGTTAGTCATTGTATTAATGCACAGAAAGAAAGTGTAAGTGACAAAGTTAAAATATATAAATATATATATATATATATATATATATATATATATATATATATATATATATATATATATATATAATATAAATAAATATATATTTATATATATAAATATATATATATATATATACACATATATATACACATATATAAAATACATATATATATATATATATATATATATATATATATATATATATATATATATATATATATATATATATATATATATATATATGTATATGTGTGTGAGACTACCTACTTCCCAGCAGTCAACCTGAAAAGATACATTTCCTAAAAACCATAATCGAAGGCTCTGATCTGCCGGGCCTTCAAATATCACTCAAAATATGACGTTCGCCTTCATTAACTGAACGATGCAAATTGAATTTTTTGGGTCAACAAACGCAGCCGGCGCACAGAAACTAGCATCGAACCTTCCCCTCTGGATCATCGATGGCGTTAGATAGGTTTATTGGAATTGCTTTATATTGGTATTTATCGGCGCGTTTTATCTCCACTATATTGGATGCAGCAAACTGGCTTTAAAAGAACCAAATGCAGTGGGCGTATTGTTTCTACTTGATTGGCTTTTCTCAGTATCCAAAAGGATATTGAACTCGTGTGCTTTTTTAAATAGAGGCGTGCTTTCGGTATATCTGAGCTTAAATATGTAATATAAAGGGAGGCACGAGACTCCTAGAAGGGTTTACAGGATCTGACCAGATTTGGTGAAATTTGGTTATGCAAATATAAAAATTTTTCCTGTGTCCTGTTCAGTCTTGTTTTTATCATTTGCGGTATTAGTTCACTAGATATTTGGGTGCATATTCTATACATAAATCATCAAACGCTTCGTTTAAACGTCATGTTCATTGAAAAATGGAGAATTTATCATTCTCAAACCCTGTTAGAGCATGAGAACCGGATAAAAATGGTACCAGAGTTACGCCTAACTGCGCATTTAATATAGCATTTTTTCTTTTAAAATTAATGATCGCAGCAGAAATGATGATCAGAACCAAAAAATACAATCAATCTATCATACTAATGATTAAAAACCACTATCAGTAATTAACAATAGTACCTTCTATAAGCAAACTCTTCAAGGGGCAAAGGTGTGCATATATATATATATATATATATATATATATATATATATATATATATATATATATATATATATATATATATATATAAATCATCAACACACAATCACGTGTGGAACAGAAATACATTTCTGATCACGTCGGGATGAACCCAGGTCTCTCAGGTGGAAAGCAAGGGCATTATCCACTGGGCCATACAAGTCTTATATCCACCTGAGAGACCTGGGTTCGATATGACGTGAGTCAGAAATTATATATATATATATATATATATATATATATATATATATATATATATATATATATATATATATATATATATATATATATATACTATGAAAAATGAATGAACATTCAACTCTCCTTACCGATCGCAATTTCTTTCAATAAAACAACAATAGAGTAATTGCGATGTGACTTTCCCGTCCCAACTTCCCTCAACCATGAATTTCCATAAGCGAACACCACTGACTTTGAGATCTGGATTGTTAAGCCACCATGATGAAATATTAAACGAATTGTTGGGTAATCAAAAAACATTTGCTGGCATCGTTATCGTTCTGTTAACGATAGCATGAAAGGTTAGGCATAAATTGTTATAATGCGACTCAGTGTCATAAATAACATGAACATTGGGAACACAACAGCTTCTGTAACCAACGAAAGTCCCTAGCTGGAAATTAATTGTCTGCAATCTGTTTTTTTAATTCTTATCATTTTTTAATATTTTTTTTACTATTATCCTCAGTATTGTTACTGTCATTACCATTATTATAAATACTAATTTTTCTATTCTTCAGCAACTGTGGATATTGCCGTTTATCATTTTTATCATGTTATCTCTAGTATCTATACTGTGTGTATGTTATTGTCCCTACTTTGTATATTCCATGTATAGGACCTTGAGCTGAAATAAAATTTATTATTATTATTATTATTATTATTATTATTATTATTATTATTATTATTATTATTATTGCTCGAAACTACCATTTGATTTCAACACGACATTTTCCAGTCTGTTAGTTAACACAAGGTTGCTTCACTTTCAAAATATTGGACATTTGCATACCAGCAAAAAAAAACAAGCATATCGGATATAGAGTTTCATTCCAGAAGATAAGATCGAATGACACGGGTAGTTAATTTTGAATTCAGTATTTAAAAGGTCAATACAACCAGTGCGAAATATTAACACAAACACAAAAAGTTATCCTTGACCCCAGATTTACATTCAGATTTCACTGACACAAAAACAGAACCATTACAATCAAATTCTTCTTTTATAACGCCTTTCTCTCTCCAACACACACTCACAAATGGCCAATGAATTTGCTTGGAGACTTTGCTGTCTCGGAAGAATACCGAGTATAGAATGAACAAGTAAATGGACCATTACGGATTTGTATTCATTATAATTATGGTATAATAGTCGTAACTGGTATGCTGTGGCCCGAGTGTTGTGGGTGGGGGTAGGAGGTTGGAGGGATCTCATTTAAAGTTGCTATCATTAATCATTTCAAGATAAAAGGTGACCCCAATGAAGCGTCATACGAAGTTCCAGCTTCGTTGCAGAGTTGGCAAAGAAGTCGCTTCTTATCTCATTTGGACCTGGATTGAACTAAATGAGTCTCAGGACGATGAAGCAGTGATGATTACTGTTTAACTTTAGACCAACGGGTATTACTTACGGATTGGCATTCTTTAGAAGAGTATTCAACTATTTTGGCTAAATATTGAAAGCCATCAGGACCTTTTTCATATTTATGCCTTCCCTTTAAGTTTTCTGTAAAAGAAAACTATTGTGCCGGCTTTGTCTGTCCGTCCGCACTAGGTCTTGTTTCTGTCCGCCCTCAGGTCTTAAAAATTACTGAGGCTACAGGGCTGCAAATTGGCATGTTAATCATCCACCCTCCAATCATCAAACATACCAAATTGCAGCCCTTTATCCTCAGTAGTTTCATGGGCCGCGACTCATGCAGCATTATACCAAGACCACCGAGAAGATATATCTATTTTCGGTGGCCATGATTACACGCTGTAACGGCTGTACAGAAAACTTGATTGCCTCAAAGAAGCTTCGGCGTATTTTTTACTTCTTTTCTATAGGTCACAGCAACTTTGTTCATACTGGTCTCTTTACATTGTAAAGAAAAAAATTTGTATTTGAAATGGGCCAACAGCCCCAAATATATGGATAGGTATCTCGCAATCTAATGTTTGATTCAGGTCCTGTATTTTCTGTATGTTTGATATTTCTATTTTACTTCCAACCCCCACCCCGATGGCTCACAAAACGATACTGACCGTTATTCTGCTGGGAACATTCTGCCTTTTACATTTCATTCGCTTCCTTGGGTCTCTTCCCACGTGGTTGTCCAACTTCTTTACATTTACGTGGGTCAAATTGTCAGTTTTCAGAACAAATCTTTAGGGAAATCTCAGAGTTCGCAGTGTGACCTAAAAGTCTTGTTAAAGTGAATGAAAAGAAAAACATAACTTTAATGCTCAACAGTGCACTGCATGGGATCGATCCGATGCATCTTGTGTCCGGAAACTGACAATAAAGACCTTATCAAACCGTGTCTCATAATCAACTGCACATTGCTTAGAAGTAAACAACTCATACCTGCTTAGGTTTTTGTGAATGTACCATGTGTCGTACACACAACCAATATTCATGAAGCCAGCGGCTTAAATTAAAGGTGATGCAGACGCGCAATCGACTAACAAAGGAAAGGCACAATCATGTAACAAAGGGAAGTGATAATAACAAAAACAATGACTTGCACGATTACTATGCTTACTATTGCATGATCGCTATTCCCGCACTTGTAAGTTCATAAAACCACATCTCTAAATAAATATTTACCTAATAAGTTGGGGGAGAAGTAATTGCAAGGGTAAGATGAACACAATTTTCATGCATAATAGCACAACCATCAAATTATCAAATAAATAAAAAGTAATCTTTTACGATAAAAGTTCATTCAAAACTTATCAAACAAGAATATAACAAACACATAAGAGGTGATATAAAATTATTTCAGAAGAACTAAACTAATCGAAGGACGCATTTTGAAATTAACTAGCTAACTGTTGAACGCTAAACTGCTGCAACTGGAACTGAATAAAAAAAAACTCATGTATAGAACATGGGTGCACAGTAGTAATAAATATACATATAAGTTAAATGTACGGTAATGAATATAACGGAAATAAAGTAAATAACTCTATAAAATTATCATCCGTATCATTCTGATTAACATTATCACTACAAGCATATCACCACTGCAGAAATGATTACAGTTGCAAATCTGCGACTAAGTGTAATTTTCGAGTTTCATAAACGAACACAGACATTCCAGAGTAAAAGAAGGGGGGAGGTACATGCTGGAAAAACAACAATGCCTGAAAACATTTCGTCAAAAAACACATTTTATAGCTTGTTCTTCGAGCAACTGCCTTAGCTTTGATTACTTGGAACAGCAACGTGTGCCCATTAAGGCATTCATTTGCTTTCGGGCGTCTGTCCTTCTAACTAATAATTCTGATTGATCCAGTGATTCAAAAACATAATTAACAAATTATCTATGTCCATATTGTATAATGAGCAAAAGACTCATATTCACCTAACATTCAACTACCAGGGTCACTGACGTCGAACACGCAGTAGCCATTATACTATAAAATTATTCAATAAAAAAAGTAAATAAAAAAGGAGGAAGATAGTAAGAGTCCTACAGTAGAATAAATACTGCATATAATAATTCAAAGAAGATAAGACACGTTAACAAAGATTGGGGAAAAAATCCACCCAATGGGAAGCAGACAAGACTAAAAGAGCTCTTCCTCCAAACATGTACATTTTTTATTCATATGAAAATGATCAGATTAATATGACACTAAACCGACGAGAATTTGAAGTAAATTTCCTGCAGTTCGGGATGGCCTCCGGTTTCCCGTGAGACTAAACTCGTGAATTTGTAAGTCACTTGTTAGTTTACTTATTGGCCTTTCATTAATTAGGTCATTAGTTGTAATTGAGCGCATTCCCCCACCCCCATTTGGCTTCAAGGGTTGGAGCGAGAATAAAAGGAGAAAATTCTTACCATTTCCTATTCAGTCTTCCACTGAAAATTGTGTCCAAAATCAACAAGAACTCAACAAGCTGAATAGTTTTGATTCACTTCTCATTTTACATGTAATCATTCAGATCTTCCTGCCTCATTTATTTATTCAACTATCTTCTTTACTAAGAAATGCTTAATATTACCTTTATTAAACACTTTCAGTACTGACACTTTTCATTATCCAGCCCTTTAACCTTTTCGCTATCTCTTCTAAATGTTGCCTGTAAATAATTTTTCCAGTATTAAGAATTTGTAGATACATTTTATAGCTCAATTTAATAGTAATCAAATTCCCTAGCCTTCATACATCCCATAACTTAATAGGCGCTCTATATGAAAAAGTACTCGTATATTGTACAACATTAATTTCCTACTAAAATCAGCATGTTAAATAATTACGGCAGCTTTTCGATTTCATTACCATATAAATATCGCTATAAATAACATGATTGCATCTCTGCAATCATCAAATGTTTGGACCAATTCATTTCGCCTAAAGGAAGAGTAATGTACAATACGTGTTTGTGTATTTGTACCTATGCCGCTTTCATTAAATAATTAAATAAATAAACAAACACATACACACACACACACACACACACACACACACACACACACACACACACATATATATATATATATATATATATATATATATATATATATATATATATATATATATATATATATATATATATATATAATCTTTAAGGAGTGACTATGATGCATGACTATTCTAATAAGGAGAGAGAGAGAGAGAGAGAGAGAGAGAGAGAGAGAGAGAGAGAGAGAGAGAGAGTACACCTTGAACGTCCATTAAAAACATAACATATTAACGCTCATCCTGTAATGAACCAGAGTAACAAAGCGATAAATCACAAGAGCTTTAGTACAGCATAAAAGATAAATAAACATAACAAATAATTGTTGAAAACTATGCAGTATACGAAAAGCCCAGCGACCTCAAAACAGCAAATTACCTCTACTTTATTGTCTTACTAATTTCAACCCTGCACCCTCCTTCCGTCACCAGCCTCCCCAAGGGGTACCCCTCTCCCTCTCTGCGTTCCTTCCCAACTCCCCCCATCCCTTCGCTATCTCCCCCTTCTCTAATTACCCTCCAAGTGAGGCAGGCAATCGAGTTGCTCCAGCTTCTGGTAAATTATGAAACTATCTTCTCCACGCCTTAACGACCCGCATTATATGCGTTTCATTTGCGGACAATTTGTGAGACCGAGGGCGATTAAAATCTCGAACGGATCCTTAAAAGGAACTCAAATGACACTTAATAACTTATACTTTAATAGCCTCAGCCTCTCGAAGAACTTCAAGGGAAGGAAATGTCTGCTGATCCTTTGTGACAACTGGAATCAGAGAGAGAGAGAGAGAGAGAGAGAGAGAGAGAGAGAGAGAGAGAGAGAGAAGAATTAAGTCCGACTAATACTAAAAACTTTTATGAAAAATCCTTAACGACAGTGGCTGTTTATGGTCCTCCACTGACGGGGTGAACAGCTAATGGTGGGCCCAATGGTTTGTCATTAAATCTAAAGCGTTATATTGACAAAGCACGCCTTACTTTTGGTCTCAGATATTACTAATGGTAGTTTAACCAATTGTAGTAAAATTAGCAACGTTAAACACAAGATACCAGTAAGAAAACCAACTTGTTTTCATAGATATCACGATGATCCGCCTCTCAGCAGGTAATCAGTAGCACGTCATTATGTTTCGTGATTTTACCCATCATTACGTGACCAAATCATAAAATCGTGGCATTCAAACTTACTTAATGTATGACGTAATCAAGCGAGGAAAAGTGTGAATACATCCTACATATTTTCGCAAATATTTATACTTACATCCACCCGAATATATACATATGAATATGACATTATTTATATATATATATATATATATATATATATATATATATATATATATATATATATATATATATATATATATATTATATTCTGCTGTTCGACCTCTCTGCAGTATTTTAGTATAAATATAATTAAAACCAAAAGAAAGACAAAGCCAGGGAAAAAGCATTCTCTGTGGAAAGTAGAGAGGGAAGCAGGCTGGTTGTTCTGTTCAAAATTCAACCGTTCCTAACAGCTTATAATCCAACAGGTATGGTTTTGCCAGGACCACCTTTAGGTAGGGTACACTTTAACCTCCTTTTCCTGTAAACTGTGTATTGGCGAGTTTTTGTCATTTTCAGGCTGCCCGCAGGCTACAAACGAATGGCTGTTTACAACAACAAACCAGGACCCGTGCCCTCGACCCAAGGTCAGAGAGAGTAGAGCGGTCACAGGCGAAGGAAGCAAGCGGTCACGCTCCCGCATCCTTATTTCCTCCCTTTTCGTTCTTCTAAATTGTGGAACCAAGAACATTGCTTATCACCAGACCCTGGGCGTCGGAGCAGTGCTTGCAAGCACTTTACGTGATGGTACGTCTGAGAATGACAATTTACTTGCCGTTCTTTCTGTTATATCTCCCACTGTATTTCTGGTCTAAGTTTCTCTCTTCTCAGTCCCGAACAAAGGAATCCTGGCGAAACCATATCCCCATTATGAAGTTGATTATATTAAGTACAATTAGTGTAGCCTAGAAATCTCAATTTAAGATTCACTCCTCGCAGTAATTAGGGATTTGTGAGAGGACATCTAAGTAACAGTCAGGCACACCTTGGACCTGGTCATACCTTGGTTTGGGAGGAGAAATAGCGTAGAGTACTAGGGAAACGCTTCTAATGGCATTACCAGATCGACTCAGCTGTTACGTTATACCCTAAAGTGGGGGAGATATTATTGTGTCCAAAGGGGACGAATTGGGGAGCTGTTACTGGTTCATGTAGACTTCCTCACATCAAGGGATTTTATTTGTTGGGAGATGGTTGATCAATGTGGTTTATTTAACTCATTTGTTCACGATAAATCAAATATCAGTAACCATGTTCCAACTGGCAACCGAATCTAATTAATTAATTATATATCTGTCTTTTGGGGTAACTTTTAGCTTTAATTGCCTTGATTACGTGGGTCGTAGGTAAAGCAGGGCTATATAAATTACAGTAATTAATAATTAACTCATCAGCTGAAGGACCCACGTAACATATATATATATATATATATATATATATATATATATATATATATATATATATATATATATATATTAACTTTATCACATACACAATTGTTCTGTGCATTAGTAGAAGACTAAAAGACCTCATTCAAACTTTTTTTAATAAAAGAGATCCAGTTTGAATGAGGTCTTTTAGTAATATAGAGATATATAGAGAGAGAGAGAGATATATATATATATATATATATATATATATATATATATATATATATATATATATATATATATACATTGTTTTACTAACAACGAGCTGGCAAAGCAAAGCAGTTTCCCCGAGAGGCAGCAACTCCACCATAGTCAGCGATGTGCCAGTGATAGCACACAAGCAGATGAGACCCGGCGATCTTCGGTTTTCCATGCCGAGCAAGCCGGACTCATGGGGCTTCACGGTGGCTGGCAGAGAGAGTGAGGATAACTTCATCCATAACATTCTGATGCCTCTGAGGAGCCCATGCGTTCATCAGCAGCATGACTGCGATACCTTTGCTATGATCGTACAGAAGCCAACCTAGTCCTGTATTTATGCTGACAACTCTTTAAGAGCAATGGAGAAGTTACCCTGAGATAGGGGACGTATAAGTGGATGCAGATAGTCTGGCTATAGGAAGGCAATGCAGCTAACAAACAAGGCAAATTTACAAAGGCAATAAACAGAGTAGCTCCTATTTTGAAGTCTGGGTGAACTTGGTCCACTGACCATGACAATAATGTTAATTATCTTCTTTTGATTATCAACACCAAAAGTACTGTAGTAGTAGCTAGCAGTCACAGGAGGTCTTCAATCCTGTTGCCAGACTCTTGTCAGTCCCACAAATATCGAGTATGGCTAAGCAATACCGACGGCCTTCACATGAAGAAATTTATATCTTCAGTGCTGAAAATGTGAATTACTTGAGCTTTATTACAATGTTGTTCAGAAAATTACCACAAAGTTTTTTCTTTCTGAGAGAGAGAGAGAGAGAGAGAGAGAGAGAGAGAGAGAGAGAGAGAGAGAGAGAGAGAGAGAGATTGCCACTTCGTTCAAAAGGATCCCAGTTAAAACGAAGCAAGTGCGCGTGATCTTCGGTTAAAAAGAGAATGAGAGAGCGAGATTATGGCTGCATGGCAGTATTTCGTTCACCTCGTTTGAACTTTTACATCAAAGCTATAATTCTAAGAAAAATAAAAATTCAGGTGATTTTCATCGTAAAGCACGGGTTTTCGTAGCTGAGAACGTACTTAATTCCAAAAGCAGCTCCATTCACTTCGAAGCAAGCACATTTCTCCAATGTACTGTAGCTCAGGCGAGGTAATTTCCCCGACTTCAATCGGCCTCTGTTCTGACGTTTCAATTTGGAAGGAAATACGGATGACAGTTGGTAGCAACAGAAAATTGGAGAAAAGTAACGGCTGGTAACGCCTGAGAACGAAATGGGCACCCTGAAATTGCGTAAGGGAAAAGGGTGTGGGAGACATGATGGTAGTGGGGTGGAAAGGGGGCGGGGAGAAAGGCGATAAGCGTTTCATCACTCATCTCGCTACTCCGATCGAGATGATGAGAGGTCGAGGTGCAGGAGGATGCGACAGAGTTGTAATTTGACTGGATGGATCGCTTGGCATTAGCCTCGACGATTACACCCTGGTACAAAAACAGAGGGGAATTATTTACACAAGCTTCGCTTGACTGCCTTGCTTATGTAAGACTCAAGGAAAAAAAGTCGTAATAGCCCCCGTGAAAACTTTATGGCCTGTACCAAAATATACCACCTGCATCAACACAAATCAACTCCTTGTCCAGAAGGAATTATAACGAGGATTTCGTTCTGGACTATTTCATAGCTCCTTCCTCTCCACTTGTTGGATCGAATCATAATATCTTTCCAAGGTTATCTGACATTAATATCGCCTAATTCAAGACGTTACATCTTAATCTGTACATACAATAGCATCCTACAAAAAGTAACCTCTGAGCTTGGGAGGTTGTGCAAGACACCACCTTGCTCTCTCTTCCACTATACAATCATTTCGATTGAAAGGAAAATTATACCTTTGCTCCTACTAATAAGGATACTGACCCTCTGGAAATCAGTTATTACACTATGATTACAATAATGCAGAGTCATAAACAATGAAATTTTTTGCTCCTTTTAGAAGGTTTTTGCATACTATTACCTCCGAGACAACTTAGCATCACGGACGGTATCTGAAAACATGATTGCAGGCGAGTCCCCACAAGCCATCGTCACTATCATCAGGAAGGTTCGCAAAGGTGAATACTTCTCTCTCTCTCTCTCTCTCTCTCTCTCTCTCTCTCTCTCTTTATATATATATATATATATATATATATATACACACATGTATATATATATGTTATATAGCAGAAGACTTGACTTGCGATCAATTGGTCTTTGTCTCAAATCCGGCCAACCGCTTACTACTACAACCAGCCAGCTGTGAATGGGTATCAGCATTAGCTGGAGTCGAGAAAAGTGCGTGGAGTATCATCATTACCTATAATTATTGCTGACAACCAGAAAGCTTTGCCCTTCTGAACCCTAAACTATGTGGCTGACGACTGAAGGGTCTTGTTTTATAAATTCTTATTGGAATTTATTTCTGATATCGATGGGGGTTATTTTACGGGGTTGCCATCATTTCCACATACTCTGGCAGCGAGTTCAACAGAATTAAAATAGTATAGTAACTATATAACTAATTACCAAACTTAACAGTTACCATTTACCTTTGGTGAACATAAAACGAAAGGACTTAACTGAGGCAGTTTAAATAATATGATTATGGTAAATAACTGCATGGTGCCACACAAAACAGAGATCAGAAGTCTTAACTGCACATTTTACAAATAAATAACGGAAACAAATAAAAAACTAAAAGAATTATAATGATATTCCAGCAAGTTCCACTTTCTATCTACTTTTCAGCAGTAAACTGTATAGCATTCAAATCAAAAGTCCAAAAAATATAGAAGGATTAAGGCAACTCTAAGAACGTTGCATACAGTTTGGCATTACACAGAAAAAACTCAAACTAAAAGACGCTGTATGATTCTCGTTGGGAGATGCATCATGGTCATTGTTCCAAGTCCCTGTACCAACAACACTAAATACAATAAAGATAAAAGACAGACCGTCAACAGTCGGAAAGGGATCTTGGTGTTCCACCAGCTTAAAAAAAAAAAGACTGTGCATAAAGAAACCTAAGCTTTCTAAACACATTTATGAACCAGAACGTTTCGTCGAGAAAATGATCGTCAGTTTGCTGCAGAATCATTAGGCCAGATGCTCCTGAACAAGTGATTATTGAAAATTACTGCAGAACGTACTCAGGGCAGAAAGTGATTATCTGAAAATTACTGCTTCTAGGGCAGATGCCCTGAACAAGTGATTATCTCGCAGAACGTACTCTGCAGACTGAACAAGTGATTATTGAAAGCAAATTTACTCTGACAGATTTATAAAATCTGATTTGGAATATATTTGCTTCTGAACAAGTGATTATCGATGGGCAGGTTATTTTTAGGGCAGATGCTCCTGAACAAGTGATTATCTGAAAATTACTGCAGAACGTACTTTAGGGCATCCTGAACAAGTGATTATCTGAAAAAAAAGAATACTCTAGGGCACTGAACAAGTGATTATCAAAAAGCAGAACGTAAAGGCAGATGCTCCTGAACAAGTGATTATCTGAAAATTACTGCAGAACGTAGCAGCTATCCTGAACAAGTGATTATCTGAAAATTACTGCAGAAACTTAGGGCAGATACCTGAACAAGTGATTATCTGAAAATTACTGCATAACGTACTCAGGGCAGATGCTCCTGAACAAGTGATTATCTGAGGCAGTTTAAATACTAGAGCAGATCACAAGTGATTATCTGAAAATGCAGAACGTATCTAGGGCAGATGCTCCTGAACAATGAAACAGAAATCAGAAGTCTTAAGGGCAGACTGAACAAGTGATTATCAAAAAATTACTGCATAACAAAACTCAAATAAACTAAAAGAAAAATAATGATATTCCAACAAGTTCCTGCAGAACGTACTCTAGGGCAGATGCTCCTGAACAAGTGATTATTTCTAGGGCAGATGCTTCTGAACAAGTGATTATCTTTTCAGAAGTAGGGCAGAAACAAGTGATTATCTCAAAATTCAAAAGTACTCTAGGGCAGAAAAATATTAAAAGAATTACTGCAGTAACTCTAGGGCAGATGTTGCTGAACAAGTGATTATTATTACATTAAACAGAAAAAATCATTAACTGAAAAGGCGCAGAACGTATGATTCTGAACAAGTGATTATTGGGAGATACAACTCTAGGGCAGATGCTTCTGAACAATGATTATCTGTTACTGCAGAACAGTACTCCAGATGTCCCAACAAGTGATTAAATAAATTAAAGATAAGATAAAAGGCAGACCGTCTGAACAAGTGATTATCTGAAAAAAGGGATACTCTGGCAGCTTCCACCAGATTATTAAAAATTAAAAAGAGGGCAGATGCTTCTGAACAATATTAAGAAATTACTGCAGAACGTAAGCAGCTTCTGAACAAGTGATTTCTGAAAAACTGCAGAACGTTTTGGTCAGACGAACAAATGATTATCTGAAAATTACTGCAGAACGTACTCTAGGGCAGATGCTCCTGAACAAGTGATTATCCGAAAATTACTGCAAAAATAGGGCAGATGCCCTGAACAAGTGATTATCTGTGCCTGCAGAACGTATAGGGCACCTGAACCGATTATCTGAAAATTACTGCAGAACGGCTCTAGGGCAGATGTTGAACAAGTGATTATCTGAAAATTACTGCAGAACGTCTCTAGGGCAGATTTAGATTATAATTCAGAAGGAGGCAGATCCTGAACAAGTGATTATCTGAAAATTAGCAGAAAAGCAGCTGACCTGAACAAGTGATTATCTGAAAATTACTGCAGAAACCCTACGGCAGCTGCTTGAACAAGTGATTATCTTGTTCAGCAGATGTGTGAGAGAATTCAGAACGTACTCTAGGGCAGATGCTTCTGAACAAGTGATTATCTGAAAATTACTGCAGAACGTACTCTAGGGCAGATGCTCCTGAACAAGTGATTATCTGAAAATTACTGCAGAACGTACTCTAGGGCAGATGCTCCTGAACAAGTGATTATCTGAAAATTACTGCAGAACGTACTCTAGGGCAGATGCTTCTGAACAAGTGATTATCTGAAAATTACTGCAGAACGTACTCTAGGGCAGCTGCTCCTGAACAAGTGATTATCTGAAAATTACTCAGAATTGCAGATGCCGGTGGGATTATCTGAAAATTTCTGCAGAACGTACTCTAGGGCAGATGCTCTGAACAAGTGATTATCTGCGTTCGAACGTTCTCTAGAGCAGATGCTCCTGAACAATGAAGAAAATTACTGCAGAACGTACTTAGAGCAGATTTCTGAACAAGTGATTATCTGAAAATTCTGCAGAACGTTTCTAGGGCAGATGTTATGATTATCTGAAAATTACTGCAGAACGTTCTAGGGCAGATTCCTGAACAATGATTATCTGAAAATTATGTCCAGAACGTACTCTAGGGCAGATGTAACAAGTGATTATCTGGTTCGTACTCTAGGCAGCTGCTCCTGAAAATGATTATCTGAAAAACTGCAGAACGTACTCTAGGGCAGCTGCTCCTGAACAAGTGATTATCTGTTAATCAGCTCAGTGCAGATGTCTGAACAAGTGATTATCTGAAAAAGAACGTACTAGGGCAGATGCTCCTGAACAAGTGATTTCAGCCAAGCAGATGCCCTGAACAAGTGATTATCACCAGAACTAAGGGCAGATGCTCCTGAACAAGTGATTATCTGAAAATTTGCAGAACGTATAGGGCAGATGTCCTGAACAAGTGATTATCTGAAAATCCAAAAATGATCCAGCAGTGCCAGCATAAAATATATTCAATGAATGCACTTGCTCTGTGTTTAGTATAATTGCAGAGAGGCTTCTAAAGATTTATTAAAAATCATCAGAAGGAAAGAAGACATCCCATGGAGGCTACACCTGTATTGTTTGCATGTGGAGAGAATGCGGGGCGAGAGGTGTGCAACCATAAAAATTCCTTTTGCCATACAAGTTTGGTAATCCGGTACTATTCAGGCAAGTTCCTCATTGGACCGGTGGGTAACCATCACTCTGCTGGTGTTCGAGAAGACGAAGAATTAGAGGAATTTATTTCTGGTGATAGAAATTCATTTCTCGTTATAAGATTCATCCCTGAATAAACTGTATGTCCCGTTGCTAAAACGGACTTCTTAGCTATGTAAAATAAACAATCCTTTGTCTAGGAGAGCTGTTAATCAGCTCATTTGTTATTTTTCTTGCCCCAACTAGGACCAGTTTGCCATAAAAACGTTACACGTATGATGTTTCATGCCAAAAATATATTCAAGAATTACTTCAAGCCCATTGCAGAGCTGCAACATCATCATCAGCAGGAAAGAAGACATCCTTAGAGCATAGTGGATTTTGCATCTTCGACCTACAGTCATTTCATCAATGTTCAAAGATAAACATCACCTCTGTTATGTTATCTGGCCCCAGATTCATCCCTGAAATACCCCTTGAAAACGAACTGCAACAATTGTCTCTTACCACAATCCCCATATGTTATTTCTGTATATATTTGTAAAAAATACATTTAATGTTCAGCAAAGAGCAAATGTGCTGTTCTTACACTTCTATAAATGAAAGTAAATGTACATTTCTTGTTCAAAGATAAATCTAATTTATGCATCTTGTCTGGTCAAAGATAAATGTTATCTAAATTAGGTTCATAATCCCAGTGGTAGCTCCACAATTCATTGTTCCTCTGAAACTAAAAGAAAAAATCCTTATCTATGAAAAATACAGCACCTTGGATGATTTTTTTTGGTGGGGGGGGAGGGGGGGCAGAAGAAGGAAGACTCAGTCAAGTCCTTATGCCCTTACATGAATTCCGAACTCTGGGACTTAATACCTGATTTACTTGGTGTGATATTTTCACCACATTAGGCAAGTACTTTCACCTCGATTTGTATACTTACCATATATTTCAAAAATATCTCTTGGTATACTCTAAGAGCATTTTCAAGCATCGAAATACCTGTTCTACAATACATATATATATATATATATGTATAGTATATATATAGTATTTATATATATATATATATATATATATATATATATATATATATATATATGCTTATATATATATATATATATATATATATATATATATATATATATATATATATATATATATATATATATATCAAATTCATATTCCCAATGATCCCTAGGAATCCAAAACTCGTCTCCCGCCAAAGTTCCCCTTTTAGTGGGGACTTTCTGGCTTCTGGTCAAAAGTCATATCTAAACCTTCTATTCGTACCAATATTGCATAAATACTGTGGGTCTTTATGCAGAGAGAGAGAGAGAGAGAGAGAGAGAGAGAGAGAGAGAGAGAGAGAGAGAGAGAGAGAGAGAGAGAGAGCAGAGCCAGACTTTTATTTAAGAAAAAATATATATTCTTAACGGTGAATCACAAAGTTCAAATAGCTTGGCATGATGTAAATGAAATTTCTTAGATTCTTAACGTCAGGACTTGAAAGTAGTTTGAAAAAGGGCTTTTCTAATCTCATCAAAGTTTACCAAAGCTCTGCCGAACTAACTTCAGCCACCAACTTCCAACTAATTAGTCTCGGCGCTATTCTAGTTTTATCATCTTGTCATAGATTCTTCAGGGTGAGTTAGAGAGCATCAAACTGCAATGAATTAGTTTGGTCTTATTTGACTTGTAATGTAAGAGAGAGAGAGAGAGAGAGAGAGAGAGAGAGAGAGAGAGAGAGAGAGAGAGAGAGAGAGAGGAAGTGCAGACGACAATTGTGTTTGTGGTTATTACAAATACACACACACACGTATATATATATATATATATATATATATATATATACACACACATATATATATGCCCGTAATTTAATCAAATATATGGTAATTTAATCAAAAATGAACAAATTTTTTTAAAGCAATGTTTCCAAACGAACGTTCTTCCTTTGGTGTAAACGACCGTGATTCTTATGCAAAAGCCTCTGAGAATTATGTTTAATTGATTCCATACAGAGTGCTGCATTTTAATTCAATGTTTTACATCTACGATTTAACCGACTGATTCGGAATTCTGAATAAATTCGATACTAGAAATCAAGGACACTGAACCATGAACAGATGTTATATCTTATTTAAACGACTTTCGACAAATTCCCTAAGCTGAACAAATAAGGATGTATTTCGATTAATTATCAAGTAATTTTCGTAATAAAGGTCATCTCCACGGAGAACGAGAATATTTGAGATGGCATGACCTAATATGCCGGTGATATTACCAAAAGTGTCCAAACGCTAAAAAAATCGTTCATTATTACGGGAAATGGGGTAACAAAAATGCACAATAATTGGACGTTCCGAGATTTCGAATAACAGAAGTTAAAGGGGAACAATATGAAACTAATCTTCTCAATACATTTCACGGAAACGAGCTGACCAGTAAACAGCCAATTTCGATCAATAAGTTTCTCAAGGCCGATACTGAGGAGCAATGATACACACGCACAACATACAAGTATACTGTGTATGTATATAGGTATATATATATATATATATATATATATATATATACACATATATATATATATATATATATATATATATATATATATATATATATATATATATATATATATATATATAGTATATATACAACATACATATATAGAGAGATGAGAGAGAGATAGAGAGAGAGAGAGAGAGAGAGAGAGAGAGAGAGAGAGAGAGAGAATCTACTAGTCACTTTTTACCAGATAAGCAAGGGGACCTCGTTCTGGTACTCTGGATGCTGGTTCGAATCCTACTATGCACATCAGAATAACTTCATGCTCCAGCATTTAAATCTAATGCTTTATAGTGACAAGCGTATTCAAGAAAGTGTGAAGAATTGAGAAGTTTACCAGGCATTGTGGTTATGACTATTACACACACATATACACACATAAATGTGTATATATATATATATATATATATATATATATATATATATATATATATATATATATATATATATATATATATATATATATATATATATATATATATATATATATATATATATATATATATATATATATATATATATATATATTAAAGGCAATATATGTCCATACATTTATGATTTCATGGCTGCATCACAGTCTGCCCGTGATGAATTCCATGCTCAAGTGTCACAAAATCTTAAGACACGAAGATACAAATTAACATAACGTACTTGGCGTAGTATGTGCATCATGTACACCAAAATCACATATATTGCTGGAATTTCTGATAATACAGATATACTAATATACATTACTGAATATACTAATCAACATTACCAAAGACGATACCCTGATCACATTACAACAGTTTTCTATATTATTCGAAATCACTTTCACCCGTAACGACATAGTTCATGAAAAGACGTAATGTATTTCTCACGCTCATAGCCGAAAACAATTAAAAGTGACAGTCCCACAAGTTTGCCGCCATCAGCAGGCAATTCCAAAGTCAGTTAACTCGACCTGCCACCGAACCGGAGGGTGGTATGCGATATTTAAAGCATGCCACTGTGGTCATGTTTCGGGTCAATGGTTTCAAGAAACAGATGAGAACTGTTTATGAAATTCCCCATAAATCTTCAAGACCAACATAAAAATCATAATTACCCTGCTGATTAGTATGAAATATCATTTATAAGAATCATAAACTGTGCTATGTAATAACTTTCTAACAGTGAATAAGTTAACTTAAAGTGCTATCCATTAAGCTGATCGTCGTTTTCTTATAAACTGTAAAATAATGAGACTGTCATCTAATTCACTGCATATTCTTCCGAACGAAAACATGCAGTGCATGCCACCCAGACAAAGGCCAGTAATCACCTTAAAAGTTAAAGAAAAAAAATGTGAATCAAAGCTATTTTCCCAACGTGAAATCAACAGTATAATTGCCGTTCGATGCACAGGGACCGTAACATTTTTCTGCCTTACGTACCGAAAGACTTTTTGTAAATTTATGTTTAAGAATCTCTCTCCTTCATTCCTCTCATGGACTTTCATGGTACGAGATATGATAAGCAAAACTTTGACGCCTTCAGGCGGAAAAATAAAAAATGGAAGGGAATTATATTGTTGGGCTAACCTCTACATTTGTTACATTACCTACACACGCACGCACACATTAAAAAACCTCTAAACTTTTCGAATTCCTTACACTTTCTGGAGACGCTTATCACAGTAAGCCTTTGAAATAACATAAGAAATCAATGAAGAAGCCTTTTCATTTTGATTCAAAGCCTTGCACTGATAAGCGAATCCGAGACGTGTCAAAAAAATGAAGAATTTAAGAGGTCAGTCTGGCTAAAAATAATACAAGGTCACACACCCACATGCAAGCGCATACATACATATACGAAATAATTTCAATATATCTATATATATGTGTATACAAAGTCATATAATATATATATATATATATATATATATATATATATATATATATATATATATATATATGTATATATATATATATATATATATATATATATATATATATATATATATATATATATATATATATATATATATATATATATATATATATATATATATATATATATATATATATGCGTGTGCATAAAATGCTTGCGCGCTGGTGCATGAATGAATTTTAGATATTTGGATATGTTATAAAACGAAACGACACAGTGAGAGTGTCATGAAATTTGTCTGAAGTTTTAATGTCTTTTTAAATATACACTGTTTCTATGTATTTCAAAGCTATAAATTAAAAAGACACTGTCAACTCATTTTAAAACTAAAAAAATTTTACGAGTATTGAAACATAACAGGAACAAGAATACCAAACGTTAACTTCATAAATACTCTAATAGAGTTCCTTAATAATTATATATACTACTTCTGAGCAAATGGCAAAATGAAGTCACAAAGCACCATTGAAAACTTAAGCACACACTAATCATGATGAGAACACAAAATTCCGGGAGAAAAGGAGTCATTCCAACCTTCTATCTCCGGCAGAAAGAGCCCTTCCCATTCCACAAGCCTTCTTGAAGAGTAAGTAACGATGCCGAAACAAGTTTCTTGCCTTGTTTATGGCCTAAGAATTACCCGTCCTACTAATTGCATTGTTGTTGTTCAAAATCTCAAAAGACAGCAACTCGGCTTTAAACGTCCAGAAGATTGTTGTCTTATTCCGTCCAGAAGAGCCCAGCCGCTTTTCTTTCATTATGAAATTATTTTGGGATTTCGTGCTCGTAATGTCTGGACCCGCAATCGGTAAAATAAAAAATTAATAACTAAAATAAAATAACTTTAAGTAGTACCAATTTGGTAAAATTAAGGCAATAATCTCAATTAACAGGAAATCCTTTTATAAATATGCAAATGAGAACGGCAACACGAGTAAATTTATACGTCCTATCCGTTCTTGGATTCCACTCTTAAAACTTCGAGAAAAATTTACAAAGCAATCATTTTGAATATTTGATCCTACATAATATATGTACACACACACCTATTTAAACATAGTATGTATGTGTATATATACAAATATACATACACATAATATATAATATACATATATATAGGGTAAATATATATATAAAAATAAATATATATATTATATATATATATATAAGATATATATATATATATATAAATATATATATATATATATATATACACATATATATATATATATATATATATATATATATATATATATATATATATATATATATATATATATATATATATATATATATATATATATATATAAATTGTAATTGACATAAAATGTTTTTTATAAGAGGGATGTGGTCACAAATTTCATATGTTATCGTCTTCCTGCAACCTGGCAGGGAAAGGAGATTTTCAAAGGCTTGGATGTAAATTTACTAGCCCTGTCCTCTACTGGAAATTAGTTCACTTTCAAGAGTTGTTATTGCATATTATGAAATATGGCAAACTTCTTATAACTGAATATATATATATATATATATATGAGCAAATATATATATATATATATATATATATAAATATATACATATATATAAATTCTATAAATACAGCACCATAAATACACACATATATATCTATATATATATATTATATATATTATATATATACAGTATATACATACAGTACATACATACATTCATATCTTAAAGTGCATATATCGAACAATTAAAAATAAAATTGAATAATATGTGTGTGTTTGTGTATAGTTTATAGTACATTTATCCACCTGTTAAAAGAAAAGTGTTAAATACTACAGATTTTTACTAAAATATCCCCGTATAAGTACTTTAAATTTGAAATTACCTTATTTCTTCACATTACCTAAATTACAAGCCTAATTTATTGTGATACTCCTATTTTACTTGTTGGCATAAACTCACTGATGTTAAAAGCGCACATTTTTTTATGGAAGGTCTGCGTGAAAATGCTTAAAGATTGTAAGCTTTAAACTAGAAGTAAACGCTATAAGGGAAAGTTCTCCGAAATACGTTATTGAATAATAGTAGACCCAATGGATGCCAAAATCTGTTTACCGCATATGGGGATTTTCGATAGAGGTAACAAAATCTTCAAGACCTTTGTGCAAGAATAAGAGGTAATTGCTAATCAAACCGATTTCTTTCTCCTTTAAATATGCACAGGCATGAACTAGCGTTTGCGTTAATATCACATCTTCACATCTATTCCTGCCATTCGCGATCATCCAACTTTCTCTCTTCAGCTAGAAATCATTGATATATTACGGCAATTCATTACCAAAATCTTTGGTTCTAGAAAATATTTCCAATTTAAGACTTTTCATTCTCAGTCTGTTCATTCAAATTCATAACAAGGGGAGAAGTTAGGGCAAAGATTAGCGAAGAAGAAAATAAGAGTAATGGATCTGTTCTGATAAATTACCTTACTTCTTCACATTACCTAAGATCAGACAAAGAAAGTAGAAAATGCAACATAAATAACTGATACTTCTATTTTCTTGTTTGCATAAACACTGAAACACCCAGATCTCTATCATTTCTCAAAGAATTTTATTCAATTAAAGCAGTGGTTCCAACGTTATTTTTATTACCACGACCCCCTCTAAAATCTGGTCCTTCCTCCATATGGGGATTTGCATCTATGAGGTAAAATCTCCCAGATCAGGAGGAAAATAAGAGAAAAAAGAGAAGGAGTTTCGAGGGAAAGGAGGAGGTAAATACATCTTACATAATAATGGTAACCCTAGCGAGTCTAACTAGTGTGGTAGATTACGGAAACGAAACGTTTAAAAGGCGATACTTTTTCATTTTTTTATAAACTTCTATTTATTAGTTCCCCACTCTTGTTAAGAAAATAACGAATATAATTCTAGAATTTTTAAATTCTCCCAAAACAGAAGCTTGAAGATCAGACCTTAGAAAAATTCCTGATGTCCCCTGGGGACGACCAGATCGGTTGAGAACCACTGAATTTTATTCAATTAAAGGGATACTTGAGTGAAATCATTCTATTTTATATCATGACATGTGTTGAAAGTACTTTTCAGTGTAAACATATTCTAAGTGAAATAAGAAAATGGGACTTGAGAAAAGTTTATATATATATATATATATATATATATATATATATATATATACAAAGTCAAAATTAATAAATTTTCAATTTATAGTAAGTCCACTGAACAATATCACACTTATAGGAATTTGAAAATGGACCAAATAATCACTTTCAAGTCTTGAAATGCTTCAGCAATATCCATCACAACATAATGTTCAAGTATAAAGCTACTACAGGTAAAAAAGATGATATAAACAAATATATATATATATATATATATATATATATATATATATATATATATATATATATATATATATATATATATATATATATATATATGTCTGTGTTTATGTTGTGTCTGTTGGATGTGTGCGTATACAAAATATGTATGCATGCATTGTACATATAACGACGCTATGTTTAATGTGTGATTATAGAACAAATCAGCGGCATTACATACATACATGCATACACAGACAATATATATATATATATATATATATATATATATATATATATATATATATATATATATATATATATATATTATATATATACGTATGTAAGTATATATGTAGTTATAATCACTTGTATGTGTGCGTGCGTGTGTGTGCGCGCATTTGTGTCAATTTGTGTATGTGAGCAAAAAGATCTACCAAACTAGGCATTTGGATGACTGTTCGTGGCCTTAAAAATCGGAAGATTACGACTCAAAAGATATGAGTAAATTATTCATCACAAAAGAATTTTACTCCCTAACTCAATGTACCATTAAATCGTTAAAGCTAGGGTTAACGTAACCAGAAAACCGAAAATTGAGACAGCTTTCTTCCACAGTTGACCATCTTCATCGGGATCCTCCGCTATGGTAGATACATAAGCAGTCATAACCAAGCCGTCTAATGATGTAAATATATAGTTTATAAAACCATGACTTTTGCTATATATGGCACTCCCTTCAATATGCAATCATTTTAAGCACAGAAACTGAAATGAATTCATAAACCTTACACAACCATTGCATTTTCTTACACCACACCATCCAGCAGGTAAGTTACAAAAAAAATCTGGATTGATACCAGTGATAATAGTTCATTAAGACGACATACCTTTGCTGAAAGGAATAACAATTTCCACAAAGAATAACATGGCAAGGGCATTTCACTGCAATGTGCCTAGTCATAACATGACATCATAACAGACGAAGGGTCGAAGCCATCTGAACTTACGCGAGAAAACAAAGAAATCATAAATTACCTAATACTCTGTCATTGGAGTAAAGCAAAGGAATTATCTTGGAATTAATCACCAAAAGGCTAGCAAGAAATTCTGACCTGAATGATGACAACTGGAAAGATAATTTAAAACAAATTTATCTATATAAATATATATCTCACGGGCAGAACAAAAGAAATTTGCTCGTAGTCATCCGCGAGAGAGAGAGAGAGAGAGAGAGAGAGAGAGAGAGAGAGAGAGAGAGAGAGAGAGAGAGAGAGAGAGAGAGAGAAGAGAGAGAGAGAAGAAGAAAAAGAAGAAGAAGAAGAAGAAGAAGAACAACAACAGTTTTTATTTCCAAGTATCTTTCGACCTATGCTAGCAGAATTGCTTGTCTTGCAAATAACCAGGTAATAAGATTCACTGAAATAGAATACTTAGCTCGTATGCATAAATTTCTTTAATATACTATATTAAGTAAGATTCTCCAGTAATGGCATTTAACAGAACACTGATTATATTTATGGTGTTAGGTTGTTTTTTTTTATCAAACTTCAGTAACATTAAAGATCACTAGGCAAACGGCTCAAAATAAACCCTCTTTAGTACAGCGCAAGGATAGCAATGAGCATTCGCACCACGGATTGATCCACAGGTGACAGCATAAACAATTTCAATCCTACATAGGAGAATGCTTGAACGAAACAATATCAAATCATACATGGTGCACATCCAACGCATACAGGCAAGTCTTAGGTATGCCAAGAACCTCACCTTATCACCCAAAGTCCTTACCCACCCTACGCGCGGACAAAAAAAAAAAAAAAAAAAAAAAAAAAAAAAAAAAAAGGGGTTGCCTTACCCACCCTTGAATCAACAGACAGTTCTCATGAAGCTAGGAGATAGTTGGGATAGAGAAGAATGTGAGCATAGAGATTATCCCAAAGCTTGAAAGCTGTACAACGAAACAGACACAGCACCAAGCATTCAGGGAAAAGTAAATTTTCAAAAATTTAATTTGGGTTATGATCGACAGGATTTTGCTGCATCCCAACTCACAGGGTAAGACAGTCGGGTCACTCGAACACTTAGCAAACTGAATAGTGGCTGGAATATCTTTATACAGCTCGCCATGTTCGCTGTTTCCGTCGATGACAATGTAAGTTGAGTTGTGAGACTATATATATATATATATATATATATATATATATATATATATATATATATATATATATATATATATCTCTCAAAGAGCCCCATATATATATATATATATATATATATATATATATATATATATATATATATATATATATATATATATATATATAAATAAATCAAAAGGTCCATATAACTATATATAACCATAAACAATTTGGTACATATATAGCTAGTCCTGATCTCTGTATATATATATGTATATATATATTGTGATTGTGTATATATACATACATTATATATATATATATATATATATATATATATATATATATATATATATATATATATATATATATATATTATATATATATTAAAGGTGATCTCTGGTGATTGTGGACATTGGTTGGTGACAAGGGTATTTACCTACAAGTGGGAACAATGGCTTAATTAGAATCAAAAATGAACTGCCAGTCGAAATGTTTTTTAGGCCAGCTTTTTAAGTTCACGGGGCATATATTGCACGTACGTGAGAGCGTCCGTGCGCTTTAGTAGCAAATAGTGTGCAATAAAACATAGTTTCGTTGAAAATTACAGACGAGATGGCATTTACCACCATACATTCTTCTCATTTACTTTCACGCCTATGAAAATCAAGACAGAAAAAAAAAAATTCAAAACCTGAATCGTAAGCATCAAATTCCCATTTGACCAGTGTGGAGTGCTTGTGGCCGTGATAAATGATGCTTCCAGTGAATTGAAGCGCGACGCAATCCATTAATAATAATGCAACATGCACGACTGAGTTTGGCTTAATTATACAAAGGATAAGAATCCAACGCCAAGCCTTTTATATGCTCCCATCAAATCTCACTTTTACAGTTCTTTTCCCTCGCCTTAACATTTACCTTTTCTTTGTAATATCTTTTGAATCATCTTTATTTTCAGTTTTTGCCAGCTGCTATGCTTTCAACATACATCCTTTCTTTTTCACAATCCTTGGACCCAACAATATGTTACACGGAGTTTTGTAACAACAAACGTTATTTTACGTTCTGGTGCCTAGATCTCTAATCTTTTCGTTTCTTTATTTTCTGTCCGGGTTTTTAATTTACATTCTCATTCTTTTATTTTCGCGCTCAACAAGAGCTAAAAATTATTTTTAAATCATGATTATTTTGCACTGATAAGAACGAAAGATTTATACTCACATGATATTGAACAAATGACTCAGTTACATTATCCAGTCTGTATTTAGGGGCCACATGAGTACCATTAAACCATTAACAGACAATTATGTTTAACTGAAAATAAGTTTCATCAAAGTAAAAGGAATTCTCTCTCTTTTTCACACAATGAAAGCCTCTCCCATCGGAACCTCTCGTCGCTTTTAGGTTAACATTCTTTTGCTTGCTTAATACTATTGTCCATACCATATTTGTTCCCGCAGCTATTATTCATCATTGAAAAGGTTACCTGACCTTAATACATGAGCACACTTACACATATATAAATATAAATAAATATATATATATATATATATATGTATATATATATATATATATGTATATATATATATATATATATGTGTGTGTGTGTGTGTGTGTGTGTGTGTGTGTGTGTGTGTGTGTGTGTGTGTGTGTGTGTCCCCAATAAGGAGTGGCTTCAGAGAAAAAACGCTAAAAAGTCATTCAACCACTGGATTGTTGATGAACAATCAGTTTGAACAAACTCATTCATCTATATCTTCAGAGCACTCTACCACAAAGCCTCAGTTGAAGAACGGATGAACCCCTTTCTTATGGGCAGCTGTGGGGCTTACATGCAAATCCCCTAGTGTCTTTAGGGGTCGTCAGTCCGTCGAGATCTGACCCAGCACTAGAAGCAGAACCTGGCATTATGAAGAAGCATGCCCTACCTTCTTTGTGTATGCTGTCTTCAGCCGAACGTCACCCCAGATTCGGTAAAGAAGGAAAAAGGAAATAATTTAGTTTGGAGCAACTAACTGCACAGGGTCAAGCCATGAGTCAACTCTGAATAGTTGCTCTCTGACGGCCCATACTAAACGGCATGGTGCTTGGAGTCCGGGGGTACTGACGACCATAAAAAAAAAAAAACATAAATCTCTCTTAATTGCCAGGCACAAAATGCATATATCAATGTGAAAATGATGTAATTATGACATCGTACTGGTTTGTGAGAGGGCTTTCGTAAAGAAAGCTGCTTAATACCAACAGACGCATGATGGACAGTTGAGATTAAAATGTGAATGCCATAATAAAAATTCTAGACGGAAAGGGTGTTGCCCGCTTTTTTGTACTCTGAATCTGAGGGCACTTACGTGCACTAGGTCCGAGGTTACTCCATAACCATAAACACTTTAATCTCTCTTTTTATTGTTAATTATAATATATATATATATATATATATATATATATATATATATATATATGCGTGTGTGTGTGTGTGTGTATGTCTGTTTGTGCATAACATATATATCTACACACATATATCGTTATATCATGCATTCAATAGCTGATTGGCCTATGAACTAACCCACCGATTCAGTGATCAACGGTTCGCATCCCCTGAGGGGAGAGTTATTGCTAGCATCTATTTTTGGGCAATACTACACCCTTATAATGTGTATATTACCTACGGCTCATTTTGGGGAGGATTAAATGCGTTCACCCGCTGCAGGTGGGGCGGGAGGGAGTGAAATCATAGGTAGGGGTGGGGTAGAATGGGGTGCACATGCAGTTACATATCTGGTTCCTCTCTTTTTAATTCCACATGACATGAGAGAACTAAGAGTCGACCTACTGCTCCAGTGGTTGATGCTTATAATGTATGTATGTGTGATATATATATATATATATATATATATATATATATATTATATATATATATATATATATATATATATAATTATTATCACTTTGTACGTGATTCATTTATCACACATTACCACAGGTGAAAAAATAAGAAACGGGGGTGTAGGTCCTGACCGGTTTCGACTTTATTTCCAAGCCATTGACGAAGGACTGATACAGAGTGTGAGAAGTCACAAATATATATACTACAAGAACAGTACTGACGAACATACACAACCGTTAGAGACTCCATATCCCCACTCAGGCCGGTGTCGAGGTAGGAGTGGCCTTTAAAACTCATTTGGCTAAAAATCACAATAGACTCTCAGGGGACATTGCTGATAAACAGACCATACCCACCTCAGATCCACACCTGACAGGTGTCATGGAGGCGGAGTTTGGAAACTCATTAACATTACTACCCTCGTACTGTGTTTACAAATATGATAATCCTATTTTCATACATCTCTACTGCCTACCTTAAAGTTTAAACAATTTACAAATTTCTTTTGATATTAAAGGATCAAGTTTATACATCCCTTGACTGATATTCATATTATGGTTGTAACTTTTTCTTTTATAAAGCTAGATTCAATGAAATTCCTTTACAGTGCATTATTAGAATATACAATCCTTTTGCCCCTTCCCAGTTGATAGCATGATTGTTCTCACTAACATGTACAAATATACCACTGTTCCCTTGTGCATATCTCACACATTTCTTATGCTGTTCAATTCTTTTTCCTGGTTTGGCCAATATAAAAGTTGTCACAAGACTTACAGGAATTTTATATACACACCCTTTAGTATTGTCTGGGAGTTCTTGATAAGTACATTTTTCATTGTTGTATTGTTCTTAAATGCGACATTAACACCAAAATTCTTAAGAAGATGTGGGATATCTTTCATATTATTATTATAAGGCAAAACAAGCAAATTTTTTGTGTTGTAAGGTTCTTTCTGGTTTTGATACATAGTCTTTTTGCCGCTTCAAATGCACTGTTTAATACACTATCAGGATATTTCAATTTTTTGCCTGCATTCCTAATCTTATCTATTTCATCATCAATATATTCAGGGCTACATACCCGTAATGCTCTTAAAAACATAGATGAAAACACTGACTTTTTAACTTTATTGCTTTGTCCAGAATAGAAATGCACATAGGAAGAAATATTAGGTTTTCTATACACACTATATTTAAACCCTTGGCTTGGCAAAAAGTTTTTTACATCTTGGTTCCCTGGCCATACACAAATTATGTCGTCAACATACCTAAACCATGTTACATTACGTGGGATTATGTTGGTTACTTAACACTGGGGATAGAGGGTTTCCCATTGCCATACCAAAATTTTGTGAGTAAAATTTACCAATAAATTCAAATTTACAATCTTTTACACATAATTTAATCAGTTCAATTAAAGTACTTTTAGAAAATGGGATATCCAGCTGTGTGTTCTCTAACAATTCAGATAAAAACGCCATCAGATCATCTATTGGCACCTGGATTCACTATTAATCTCTACACTATTTAGTTTATTTATCAGGTCCACATTATTCTTGATATTTGCATTTGAGATGGTACCTACTAATGGGTTGAGAATATCTACTAAGTACCTTGAAATAAAGTCGAAACCGGTCAGGACCTTCACCCGTTTCTTATTTTTCACCTGTGGTAATGTGTGATAAATGAATCAGTACAAAAGTGATAATAATCATATATATATATATATGTATATATGTATATATATATATATATATATATATATATATATATATATATATATATATATATATATATATATATATATATATATATATATATATATATATACACACACACACACATATATATATAATATATATACACATTCTATAATATATATATACACACATATATATATATATATATATATATATATATATATATATATATATATATATATATATATATATATATATATATATATATATATATATATATATACATACATACATGAAATTAGATTTGAGCAAACAAACAAATACCGTTTTTCTCTCTTCTCGGAAGGAATTTCTACTCTTCAAATTATCTGCAAGACACTCCCTGGAAAATGTGACAACCTCTCTCGGAATCCTTTTATGAAGGCCTTGGAGCACTCCATAATGGTAGTTTTACGCAAAGCTTTTATATGATTTATTTCCTTTAATGGCCAGCAATTACACAAAATGAAGAGGCGTTTCTTAATGTCTCCGCGTACCTCATCTCCATTGGGTCGCAGATATCTTAATGTTAAGACAATGTTAGTCTTTGATCAACCGCCATTTACAAGTTAGCTAGAAGTATAGAATATAAACTGAATCACCACGTTTTATATATATATAAAAAAATACACTAAACCTAAATATGATGTTACACCTCTGGTAAACCTGTCTAGTCCCAATGGAAAAATCTTGATATTTTCTTTCTGGTCAAATTAAGTTTCTCTTGTTCTCAACTTCCATTATCGAGAGTGAATTTTCATATTTTTTATCACAGAATATGTGGGTCTAATTATGCTCATTTAAAGACCTAATGAGTATTTTTATTTTGCATAAGACTATCATTCCTCCGTAAAAAAATTCAACCACTTTGAAACATCCATCCGTTGAGTCTACTATTACATAAGCTCATCTTTAAAACCCGCCTTTTCAATTCCTACGCTGTAGGAATACATGCATCCAGTTCCTCTTTCAGTGACATCCATTTCTACTAAGGCGACACGAACCAGAGATGGAGATGTTTCCCTGACCTTAATCTGTGTTCTCATCCAAATCGAGACCATCTCTTAGCTTTACATAATTCAGCAGATCCCACTCCCCACTCAATAATATTGATCAATAACATCAACTAAAGCCTTATTTTTCTTTCCCTTTACCCCCGGAGAAAACTTCAGATCACATTTCGTTACATGCCCCACTTCTGGTCGTAATGAGATTCCACCATTATATATCTGAAATTATAAGGTACATGAGGGAAACCTTTTGTCCTAGCGATGGCTCTGAATGCCAAAGAACCAAAACAGAGTCCTCCCATACATTCTTTAATTTTTAAATCATTATTGTCATCTGCTACTGACATAGCCAGTAACAATGTTAAGTATTATTCCTTTTACAACTAACTTTATGCGATAACTCTTGTCACAGTTTACTTCAAACAATCATGTCAGGGTTTCTTGCCTTTTTTATCAACTTATTTTATCCAATAAGGTACATTTTTTTTCTTCAGTAAATGCTGATTTATTATTCCTATTTCATTTACCAATCCTGGTCACAAGAGATTTACTTACATATATACTTCCATAGCTTTTAACCTTTCAAAAATACCTATACTCTCACAGTTCTTATCCATCATTTGTCATTCTAAATCAAGGACCATCCTCTCGCAACGTTTTTGAATGTCATCACCGATCTGCAACTATTTTTTACCTAGCAATATAATTACCATATTCTTCTGTTTATCCGTATCTAGACTAATGCCTTCATTTTCTTATTACTCCAAGTCAGTCAAGATGAGCAAAAACTGGTTATTCAAGAAAAATGTATGTTACAAATAAAAATAAAATGGCCCCGACTGGTGAACAAAATGAAGACCAATAAAAGGGCCTAAAGAAATCGACCTAGGTGATGATGATGATGATGATGATGATGAAAGCAGCTTGCTTCTTTGACAATGCCTTCGAATATCAAGACACTCGCTGGGCGAGAAGGACTTTAAGAAACGATTTATTTTTCTCTGGATTTTTAAACATTTTGAATTACTGTCCAACCCTTCTGCATTTATATTTGGAAGCCTTCCCACCCGACCTCTTTCGGCTAACCAGAAGGGTCTCTATTTTGCTTTTCTGAATTTTTTACTCTCATTTTCTATCCTTATACACATTTTTTTTGGCCAAGCTCCCTTTCATTTTCCTCCTTTGTTACAAAAAATAATTAGGCCTCTGAATCACGAGTTATGTCACCAGTGACCTTGATCACCAAAACCCCGGACTCATGAATAGAGATCTTGTCCGTGGAGTAGGCTTTGGCGAACACTTGATGTTTTCGTATCCTGATTTACATTTAAACGGTACGGTTTTAAATGTCAGTGACTCATTTAAGATTTTAGGTGTAACTTTCGATTAGAAACTGAACTTTGAGAAGCATGTACTTAATACTGCTTCCTCTGTTTCTCAGAAAGTTGGTATCTTTCAGAAATGTTTTCAAATGTTCCGTAATAACCCTTTTATATTATATGTTTTAACTCTCGTCTTCTTTCTTGTTTGAGTGCTGTTCTCTAGTATAGGCCTAGTCTTCGGGTGCTGACACTCATCTCAAACTCTTGGATAGTTATGTCTTCAGTCAAGTTTATTTGACCAACCCTTAATGTTGACTTGTGGTATAGACGTAAAGTGAGTTCATTATGTTCACTGCATAAAATGTATTACAATGACAAATATCCTCTGCTCCCTTCTTAACCTGGCCTAGATGTGTTTGCTCGCAAACACTAGCAAGGCTGCTGCTACAAACATTGTGTCTTTTTCTAGTATCAGGTTTAATATTAATCAGGTTTAATACTACTCAGTCTGCTAGGAGTTTTGTTTCGGCTACAACTAAACTGTGGAAAAGCTTCCCAAGTGCAGTTGTGGAGTCTTCTGGTCTGCAGATGTTCAAGTGAGGAGTAAACTCATTCCTGCTTTCTGCTGACGTCGCCTGAATTCAGGTGTACTGGTTTATTTTCTATTCCCTCATATTTAATCATTTATCCCCTACCCCTATAACTTATCTTTGGTAAGTTCCTCGTTGGACGGGTCGGTATAGTTCTTAGCTAGGACTCTGCCGAGCCCGTGTTCGAGTCTCCGCCGGCCAACGAAGAATTAGAGGAATTTATTTCTGGTGATAGAAATTTATTTCTCGCTATAATGTGGTTCGGATTCCACAATAAGCTGTAGGTCCCGTTACTCGGTAACCAATTGGTTCCTAGCCACGTAAAATAAGTCTAATCCTTCGGGCCAGCCCTAGGAGAGCTGTTAATCAGCCCAGTGGTCTGGTTAAACTAAGGTATATTTAACTTTTGCAGGCTGATTTCCCATTGGAGCCCCTCGGGTTTATAGTCTGTTGACTCTGTGCATAAGGGTTTTCTAATAAAGATTTGAAGAAAGAAAGAAAGAACTGGTGTGAATATTATGAAAAGAACATTAAGACCTCAAATTAGAAAATGAATAATTTTTCAGTTTTAACGATTTACGAGAAAACTCAAAGGACTTAACCCTAGGTCTATCTGTATTAAAGCACAAACATCCTACTTCTTTACTTCAGTTCACATCAAATAAGGAATTTCTTTGCATCACATTTGCAATGGGTAATTATGGGCTTGGAAA
>NC_089792.1:31143670-31211170 GCF_040412425.1 Macrobrachium rosenbergii | reverse complement strand
CTATACTCGCATGCGAGAACGCTTTCCGTTTGAAGCCGACATACCTGCCACTGATTTCCGATTTGGAGAAAACGTCTTCTGCAGTAATGCTATATTCTTTTAATGTTTGAATGGAGTATCTTGGAAACCAGTTCAAACCAACTGCGAGTTGAACCTTATTCTCTCATTCGACAGCCAGTTGGATTAACTATCAAATATTTCAAGTGGAAAACAGTTTCGAAAGGTCAATAACAAGAAAGTCTCTACTGTGTCGCATATCTTCCACTGGCTCGCAACATATGTTAACTCATAACTGATGTGTTTTTATAAAAAAATCAAGTACCAGTCTACGTTTTTATGGCACTAAGTATTTACCGTACCAGAAAGGTACAGTGATCCCATGTAAATTTAAAAGAAGGGAAGAGAAAGAGCAGTCAAAACAATTGTTTTAGAGAGAACGTGTTATTAGGAAAGGTGGTATAAATATACCTCAGTAAACAAAACCATTAGTACCTTGCATTAAATCCCTAATGGTAGCATCTCCACGAAGAGCTGATACGTGTACTAAGCAAGAAGTCAGAGCTTGTCTCTACTTTGATCTTTGTCAAGATTAAGAGCCATTGACTAACTGACCTTACACAGGAAAATTTTTTTCAAACTCCAAACTTGCGCCATTCTCTCTTTGAGGAGTAACATAGATTCTTGGTTTCTATACAAATTTATCAAAAACAATACCCACAAAAACAATAATCTATAACAAAAATTTTTATGACTGTGATGATTACCAGAATCACGCTAAATTAAGCTCTTCGTTGGGTGAGTCGATAGAGCTGTGGACTTAAGACTCGCCAGGCCCGGAGTTCAATCCGGCCGGCTGATGAAGAGTTAGAGGAATTTATTTCTGGTGACAGAAATTCATTTCTCGCTATAATGTAGTTCCGGATTCCAATAAGCTAAGTAATCAATTGGTTCTTAGCCACGTAAAATAAGTCTAACATCCTTCCAGGGCCAGCCCTAGGAGAGCTGTTAATCAGGTCAGTGGTCTGGTAAAACTAAGGTATACTATTTTTTGACCTTTAAATTCAATTAAAAGCAACTGAATTACTTGTACACACACTAGCAATTCAAATAGGGCAAAGGGCAAGAAACTACGAAAACAATTACAAAGAGAAAAAATCAAAGAAACAGATATGAAAGTGAGAACGCAGAGCAGCCAGTGGGATATATTCATGCATCGAACTGCTAATTTAAGATTGCTTCAAGAAGTTCAGAGTCCCGCTGGGTGATTCCAGGTCGCCTCTGGCCGGTAGAGCGTGCAAAGTGGAACCAAATTATCCAGTTCCATTCACTTCCAATCAGTAACTGTATTCTTAACATTTTTATACGTATTATACCTTTGGAGCCTTGTTCCCTGCTGCCGCTGATATTTGAAGATTGAGAGGAATCTGCTAAGTCATTGTCTGAGAAGTTCAACGTAATTCGAGAGCTCAGTTTCTAGAAAACATAATCATTACGTACTTGCTCTCCAGATGTTAATTTTTCTTCTGTCGTAGAGGTTAAATTCATCCATTTCTCTCTCTCTCTCTCTCTCTCTCTCTCTCTCTCTCTCTCTCTCTCTCTCACACACACACACGTTTATAAAAAAAGATTTTAAGAGAGTAAAATAGGCAATAGTGACGGCACTTTATCACTCTTCCTTAACAAGCATTTGCGTCAACAACTGGAGGGGTAAACGACTTATTTTCCTTTCAGAATCTCTCTCTCTCTCTCTCTCTCTCTCTCTCTCTCTCTCTCTCTCTCACGATACCCAGACGAAATAAAGTGCATTAATTCAAGAACTCGGGAAAGGAAAAAGCAACCAAACGCCCAACAGAAATATGGGAGAGATATTTATGCAACTTAGCAAAACAAATGCAAACCTTATGGAATAAACAAACGCAATCGCAGCCATAATTATAAGTTCTATCATCAAAGATTTGGCAAATGTCTCCAAAGACATTTGGTACGTAAAAAAATATAGAACTGTAATTTCCTCCTGAGCTTGGTGTTGTTACATACGACCAATCAAGTTATTTTCAAGAGAGTACTTTTTCTTAGCTCTCTTCTTCTCTTCTCTCTTCTTCTTCTTCTTCTTCATATATATATATATATATTATTATTAGCAGTATATATATATATATATATATATATATATATATATACACATACATATTAATTTATATATTTATTACATAACCATTTATTATTTTTGCGGAGACCACGACATTTGTCTTTTATATTTGTCTACAGATCATTTCTCTTCACTGAATCTATATATACCTTATATATATATACTACAAGAATCAGTTGTCTCTAAATATAAATATATCAGTACATAGTTATTCGGCAAATATATATATATAAATATATATAGCCATATATATATATCATATATATCAAAATATAACATACCAATATATATATATATGAAATTTTATAGCATTTACATAATACATACACATACAATGTTATATTTATTACAACTAATGGTATCAGAGAGAGAGAGGAGACCACCACATTTTGTTAACATAATTTATAATTTGTATAAGATCATTTTTTCTCTTCACATCTGAAGGTCTCATAACAGATTTTTACGCATAAAAACTTAAAAACTTGATGGAAAGAACTTATCCTTCTACTAAGAATAGTTGTTTTTAAAGGCTATGGAAGTCTGTCGCCACTTTAAAAAAATTCAGTGAATAGAAAAGTTATTCAGATAAATAAATATTGCTTTAAATATTCCAGTTTTTGATAGCCATTCCGATTTATATCAGAATAATGTGTTTCTTCTCAAAATATAACATACCAAGTTTATATAAAAAACATCTGTGAAATTTTTTAAAAGCATTTACCCTGAGTCTAAAACTTAATATGTTAAGTGAAGCTGAAAGTTGAAGAGAGAGAGAGAGAGAGAGAGAGAGAGAGAGAGAGAGAGAGAGAGAGAGAGAGAGAGAGAGAGAGAGGCTAATATTCCCCTTCTGTTAACTTAATAAGGGTTATAACTTCAAAATATAATTTTACCATTAACTTTCTCTTTCACGCACAAAGGAAGGTCTCATAACAGGATTTTTGACGTCAAAAACTTAAAAACTTGAGGTTAAACTCTTAACTTATGCTTCTGACCAATGGAAGATCATATCTTTATAAAAATAAAGGAAATCTGGTCTACTTTACACAAAAAAATAACATGAATAGAAAGACTTACCCTTGAGATAATAGTAGAAATGAAGTACAAAGCTGTTCATCGTTTTTAAAACCTATCGATCATGCATGCAATGACAAATGGTACCAATGGTACAAAGCAGTAATCAGCAATTAGCAACAGTTTATTATTTTTGAAAACATCTGTGATTCAATATTCAACCCGTGAACTACAAACGTCCTTTTTCGCCGACGTCGCTCTGCGGTCCAAAATATTTTACATATGTTAAGGGGTGAATTGATAAAAGGTCACAACGAATACGAACCAGCGAGAGACAAGAAGAGAGGAGAGAGTGGAGAGAGAGAGAGAGAGACGACGACGACGAATAAGTAGCTCACTCCTTCTGATGCTGTTCATAAATTATAATTACTCATAATGAGTATATGTATTCTGTTGTGTCATTACATATACTCATTACGGCCTCCAGCCATTTTAAAGTGCTTCTGACAAACCGCAAAAAGGAAAAAGGCTAGAAAGGTGGCGGTGATTACCTACACCCGTGGGCATAGTTAGAGACAACACCCTCCCAGTCAAATCTGTTCATAAAAATAAAGCTACTGGTCTCTCATACACACTCATATATATGTATATACACGCATATATATATATATATTTATATAATCTATTTGGAATAAAAATATATATATATATATATATATATATATATATATATATATATATATATATATATATATATATATATATATATATATATATATATATATATATATATATATATATATATATATATATATATATAGACAGATTTAATATAATTTATTTGGAATAAAAATATATATATATATATATACACACACATATATATATATATATGTGTGTGTGTGTGTGTGTGTATGTAATTAATCAATATATCATAGTAAATGATGCCAAGAAACCTTAATTATTTAAACAAAGAACTAAGCCAAAATAAATTCGTTATCTGTCTGTCCTCTGAAATACCAACTACCGCTTTCCTTCCGGACTTTACTTACTTGACAGCCATTGTATATGAAAGAGAAAATAAGAAAATTGTTCACACTAGGGAGCCACCTGTCATTGCATTCTGAAACATTATTTTGAGTCTTTGGTATATGAAGCATTCTGTCAAGAAAGTTTTAGAAACCTTTTGGTGTTTAGCCGAATAACACAGTAGCATATGCATATTCTAAATCTGTCACCTTTCCATCCTCACTCCAGTATAAACGTTCTCTTCCATCTCCGGCAACTTTTTAGAATACCAAATCTATGAAAGGCCACAAAACGAAGATGAAATGGTATTCCCTTGTAACATGATCCTGGGTAGGTACTTTACCTCTTCGTTCGGTGAGTCGGTAGAGCTGTGGACTGGCACTCCTAGGCCGGAGTTCGATTTTACTTAAATCCACCTGACTAGACTATAATGTGGTTCATCAATATTAGTCCCTTTGTAACCAGTGGTTCTTAGCCTAAAATAACTTCGGGTTCAGTGGGTAAAACCTTAACTTAACTTTTTAGCTTTACAAATGAAATGGAAATGCCACAGTGACGCAAGACTGCCCAAAAAATGGAATGCCACAGTGACGCAAGACTGCCCTAAAATGGAAGACTTCAATATCTCCAAAAATACAAAACAGAAAAATGGTAGACAATTCAGTTTTCCCTTGACTTACGGCTGATTTTGCAGATACTGCAAATAGGATCTCCTAAATACTAGTGGAATGCATTGGAGAATCATTCTGAAACTGCAGATAACTTGTGTATTAGTGTTTCAGGAGCCCAATAGGTGGCATATCTCAATTTCGAAAATTTTTTGCAGATGCTGCAGTTTTCCATTTTAGGGCAGAAGACCTTTCTTAACATTGGTTCGTGGACACTGTCAAATGCCAATATCACCTTCCATACCTGCGCTGTCCATATCAAATTCTACATTCATATCACCACAATAATTCTCATTCCTGTTTCTGGTGTTTCATTTATAACATTCTGCGGTTCTCTATAATATCCACCTCTTTATTTCTTCAAAAGTTCATCCGTTGGAACATAGTATAGTATATGGATCTAACCTTTACCTAAAGAGGCGTCATAATACAAGGCAGCAGTGCTCTTACTAGAGGTAGGGCCTTAAGCCAGGTACTACGAACTGGGCCTGCTGGATCTTCCGCTCACAAAGGGCAGGGGTGCAGCACTAAAGGTATATATGTAAACCAATTTTATCCATTTACATATATATATATATATATATATATATATACATGGGTTTTGAATTAGGTATAACAACTGAACCACGCAAGTCATGAAAGGTGGTCATACATATGTGTATATATATATATATATATATATATATATATATATATATATATATATATATATATATATATATATATATAATAAATTTCTGATCACATCAATATCGAACCAGGTATTTCAACTGAAAGGCAGGGGCGCTACAAACTGAACCACAAAGGTCAAGAAACAAGTTGAACCTAAGCACCACTGTACCTAAGGCTTTACCTGGTCTACTACCAGTTTACTACCAGCCACTTTTATCCAACTTCCCGAACCAGCAGTGACCCAGTTAATAGCATTTCATTCGAATTATACCTTCTGAGTGAACATGATAGAAGTAATCAACACACAATCACGTGTGTAACAGAAATACATTTTTGACTCACATTGGGATTGAACCTAGGTCTTTCAATTGAAAGGCAAGGGCACTACCAACTGCACTACACAGGTCATGAAAGGAGTTGGAACCCAAATACTACTATACCCAAGGCTTTTATCTGGGCATATTCACTCACAAGGGATAATTCGAATGAAATGCTATCAATTGGGTCACTGCTGGATCGGTGGTTAAGAATATCTTAGTTTAACCAGACCGCTGAGCTGATTAACAGCCTCTAGGCTGGCCCGAACGATTAGATCTATTTTACGTGCTAAGAACCAACTGGTTAATTAGCAAAAGCGGCTCCTACAGTTTATTGTGAACTTGAACTTTAATTATAACGATAAATGAATTTCTATCACCGTGGGGCCACTCTTCTAATTCCTTCATTGGCTGGCCGGAGAGTCGAACGCTGGGCCAACAGCGTGCTAGCCAGAGAGTTCACCCACCCTCCAATGAAGAACGGTGGTAGGCTGGCAGCTAGCCTGCCTGGGTAAGCCTTGGGTACAGTTTCCAACTTTTTAACGACTTACCGGTTCAGCCAGTAGCGCTCTTGCCTTCAATTGTTAGTAGACCTGGAGTTCGATCCGATATGAACCAGAAATTTTTTCTTTAGAAATACAAGATTATGTGTCGATTACTTCTATCATATACACTCAAGGGGTAATTCGAATGAAATGCAATCAGTTGCGTCACTGCTGGTTCAGTTTGTTAAAGCACTTGTTAGTTACTTTCTATTCTCTCTCTCTTTCTCTCTTCTCTCTTATATATATATATATATATATATATATATATATACATGTTATGTATATATATATATATATATATATATATATATATATATATATATATAAATATATGTATATATGTATATATATATAAATATATATATATATATAATATATATACTCTCTTTACACACATATATATATATATTATGTTGTAGAGAGATTAGATGTATATATAGACAGAGAGAGAGAGAGAGAGAGAGAGAGAGCGCCCGCAGTCCTTACCCAGGGTTCAACACCAACTCAGCGTCAGGTATGCAAGGTAAAAGGTTAAGTACCTTTTAGACCTCTGTGTTAAAACAAGGCCTACATTTCTTTCCTTAATATTAATTGGATGGCTTGCAAAGGACCCCCACCCCAGACTTAACCACAAGTGGCCTTAACCGTGAACCACAGCGCTGTAACATCAGCGCAACGGCCTTATCTTTGCGGCGACTTCAGACATTTATTGCTTTTCCGTATCGAAGGCCGCCATAACGCCAGCCATCATCGCGGGAGAACAAGGTTTGAAAGTCTGTGACTTTTGCCATTAATAAGGATAACGTTGAAGCCCTCTAGCAGTTTAAGTTTTTGGTTGTTAAATGGTACATATATATATACATATAATATATATATATATATATATATATATGTTATTGTATATATATATATATATATATATATATATATAAATAATATAAACACACACATATATATATATATATATATAATGTATATATGTTAATCTATCCAACTTAATACACACGTGAATTTTTTATATTCCCAAATAATAAGCCACAAATATTTAATATCCAGTTCACTGTACATCGGGGATAACTTATAACCCAGGGTTATTTTAATTGACAGTGCTTCGTAATCGGCAAGATTCAAACCGCTGCCTTGTTTAGAAATAACAACAATCACTTGGTCCAGAGTGTAAAAGTTATCCGCTCTGCTAATACACATATGTCAATCAATTCAGGTTCCTCACTTCGAGTCCAGTCATCCCACCTCCCAACATGAGCTAAGTTAGTATTACCTTAGTTTAACCAGACCACTGAGCTGATTAACAGCTCTCCCTAGGCTGGCGAACGATTAGATTTATTTTGCGTGGCTAAGAATCAATTGGTTACCTCAGCAACGGGACCTACAATTATTGTGGAATCCGAACCATTATGGTGGGAAATGAATTCTATCACCAGAAATAAATTCCTCTAATTTTTCATTGACCGGTCGGAGAATCGAATGCGGGGTCAGCAGAGTGCTAGCTGAGAACGGTACCCACCCGTCCAATGAGGAACTCGAACATGAGAGCTGATTGGTTAGTAACATCTGGCTAATTCTGAGTATTCATCACTGATGCACACACACACACAGTAAATTAAGATCTAATATTATACCATTAGGCAGAAAAACCATTAAATAAGACAGGAAACTACCCAGTGTCGCCAACTTCCCGCAATTCGTGTGATGTAGCAATAACAAAATACATAATTGCAATCATATTAACAAGTTCCCACTGTGGTTTTCCCGGACTACGATCAGTTCACGTCGAGAAATAATTTGATAACCGACAGTTACATTGCGCGTGAACTGCTAACATTTGTCAGACAGAGAGAGAGAGAGAGAGAGAGAGAGAGAGAGAGAGAGAGAGAGAGAGAGAGAGAGAGATTTAGTAGGCAGAAAGTTTCTGAACACAATTTTCTCGCAATGATTAAAACAACCGTTCGTCCTTTAGACTAATGTTAGACAAAGGACAGTAGTCCATATAACTTTATTTCAATATAACTAATTAAAGCTCAGCACCAACGTAATTCTTAAATCACAAGTTTTCCGAGTTTACTTCACAAACCTTTCTTTGGCAGATAAGATGTGTAATTTCAATAAATCTAACAGCTATCACAGAGCAGATTTTCTCACCTCTTTACTTGTAACATCATCTTTCGCTTAAGGTTCTTTGCAGCTGTCCTTCGGCCACGAACTACTCCTTTCGTTTCTTCAGGTTGTACCTCTATTCATATTCTTCTTTCTTCCATCTTACTCTCCACTTCCTCTAGTTCTTCATTGGCGGGGTGGGTGGAGTCTCGGCTAGCACGGTGTTGGCCCAGCGTTGACCTCCGGACCAGCCACAATGAAGAATTAGAGAATTTATTTCTGGTGATAGAAATTCATCTCTCGTCATATGGTTCAGTTCCACAATAAGTTGTAGGTCCCGCTGCTAGGTACAACCAGTTGGTTCTTAGCCGTAAAATAAATCTAATCCTTCGGGCCAGCCCTAGGAGAGCTGTTAATCAGCTCAGTGGTCTGGATAAACTAAGATAAACTTAACTTTCCACTCTCTCCTAACAAATACTTCATAGTAAAACTGAGAGGTTTTCCTCTTGTTACACCTTTAAAACCTTTTTACTCTCAATTCCCCTTTCAGCTCTGAATGACCTCACAGGTCACAGGGCCTGGCCTTTGGCCTAAATTTTACATTTCAGTCCATTCCATCATCTTCCTTTTCCGTATCAATTTCCTTCAAAGCTAACCGAGCTTATCAGTCACTTGACAACGATCCCTTCAAATGAACTCAAGGTCTTCCATTTGATAACTGTCGGTGATGCAACTATGTTATTTAACTCATGCAATTAAATAATTCAATAAAATATCAAGGACACTATCGCAATTCATGTGTTTTGTTTTGTTTCTTTTCCTATTTCTGGGTCACGTACAAAAGAAAATCATTTTACATAGGAACCATCCCAAGAGGGAAAAATATCCTTTCATTTATAAAGTTATTTGAAATTTACTGCTACATCTAAAGAGCTTTCCGTTTCCATCACTGGAAGGCTTAGTTCTCATTATCCCCTACCAGGATTATAGAAGGCATATTTCTTGATCCCAATTTCTGATGCCTAACCTCATTCTGAGTTAACACATTCTTTGAAAGTGGATTCAGGCGAGGTTATAGTAATCAATGGAAAAAGCTAAAAAAATTACATTTCTGAAGCATCTGTGTACTTATCTCAAATTTACATATTTAATCACTGTACTTTTGTACCAAAACAATCAATAAAAAACCAAAATCTTCATATAAAACAAATATAATATTCCAACTCCATTAAAACTACGGAAAACTATACCTACTTAAGTTAATGAAAGGCGTGGCACTGACCATGACATCTACTTAAACTTATTTTTCTTTGTCATGGAATAATTACTCGACATTCTATACACGGAACAGCATTCACCAGAAAACATGACGAAACTCGAACTTAACATCCACAGAAACGTGCGAAGGGATTGATTTAGATTTCGTGCCTCCAGCAACGCCATTCACAAGTTTATTACTTTAATTAAAGAATCTTTAGAAACAACTTAGCCTAAGTTACGAGTTGCACCGCAATTACTCGCGATTTACGCGCAATTTGCAATCATGACTTGACAGGCTCTCTTTAGCATCAACGCCCCGATCAAAATCACATCTTGAAACCAGGCTATTATTCCTTGCTTAATAACAGATGAAGAGCGTGTGTCAAGACCTCTGACATTTTGACCGTTATACCAATTACAGCTTAATTCTCATTCAATTAAAAGTTAGAAGCAATAACAATACACTGACGTCCATCGGGTAATGACGAATGACCACGCATAGCATCTGCCAAGTGACCAAAACGTCATGTCAGATCAGGATGGCCTAGTTAACCACACCCCGAAGAAGTCGGTGCATATCCCTGTATAATTTGGATTAATATTTACCTTTCAGGCCGTATAATTTTTCTCCATTCGATTTAAAAGGATATTCAAAAATTTCTATCCTATCTATTTTTCAAAAAACACAAGAATCAAGTAAAAAATGCACCGAAGTTTCTTCAGCGCACATAGTTTTCTGCGCATCGTATAATCAAAGCCACCGAAAATAGATCTATCTTTTTCGGTGGTCTCGGTATAATGCTGTATGAGCCGCGGCATAAACTTTAACGTCGAGCCGGTGGTGGTTCGTCCTCATCGTTGCCAGATGCACGGTGTATGATTTAACCTTAATTAAAATAAAAACTACTGAGGCTACATGGCTGCAATTTGGTATGCTTGATGACTGGAGGGTGGATGATCAACATACCAATTTGCAGCCCTCCAACCTCAGTAGTTTTTAAGATCTAAGGGCGGATGGACAGACGGTACAATAGTTTTCTTTTACAGAGAACTAAAAACCACGAAAGCAGCAGTTACGGACGCTAAAGTAAGAAGCCTCTGATGTATGTAGAACTAAACCAAACACGTACGTATTATCCCGTATCAAAATCTCAACTAGATACATAACAAAAGGAAATCAATTATCTGTAACTGGAGCCGATACGGCCTTTGGTGGAAGGCGAGAAAGTATTTCCCATAATAATAATAATAATAATAATAATAATAATAATAATAATAATAATAATAATACCATGCCTTTCCGTGAGAAACAACTTCCACCTCAGATCTCACATGAATTTCTCAGTATTTTCATCCCTTTCTTGGGCAGCCGATTAACTTTGTGCCCGTAACACTTAAAAATAAACAGCACTAACGGTAAAGCTAAATCTCTCTCTCTCTCTCTCTCTCTCTCTCTCTCTCTCTCTCTCTCTCTCTCTCTCTCTCCAGAATAAATATAGAACACTGAAAGCTGCACCTCAGAATCTCAAGGAAAAAATGAACACTCAGGGTCTACACGAAAGGAGATTTGGCAGCCAGTAATGTCAACTATAAATACAAAAACGAAAATAAAAGAGAAAGAAAGAAGAGAACGAATGTTCACCATAAAATCCTCAACTATATGGAGTTCTGGTAACCATAAACAACGCGGCCACAAGGCAAACCAAATTTTGTTTATTGGTCCACGTCGCTGTACCTGCTGCCGCTTAAATAAAGGAGGAGGATCAGAGCTCCACAATTATGACATTTATAATGTGGCTTTATACCCCAGAGTTCAAATTCTTCTCGTTGGTCTGCCCTCTTAGGAAAACAAAGCAGTTACAGCGGCCGTATTATACCTTGATCAGTTTATTTTTCAACTACGCTCTGTTTAGTTTATTTATTTGCTCATTGGTATCGTTTTCATGAAGCTCAACGATCTTAGGAACGACTACACCTGGAAAGCACGCTGTTTTGCAAATAACCAGATATACCGGAATATTTAACGTCTTAAACACGGCACGCCCATCCAAAGCTAAATAAAGTTTACTTTAACATGCAAGAATGTAACATTGCTTTTGATCTCTTGGTACACTCTCCTTTGGGTAAATATTATGTCCACCCAACAGCCTTTTACTAAATATATTGTGTTAGATTATACCAGTTACGACAATGTATGATATAAGATAATACAATAACCGGTCAAGTTTCAAGATAATATTAGACATGGCTCAAATATGCCTGCAAAATACTTAAAAGTACACTCGTTTAAGGAACTGCCGTTTTGGAGGCTAACCATATTTAGAGCTTTCAGTTAACAATTATTTGAAACAAGAAACAAATACTGTGCCAATCTCCGTACAACCTGTCATAGTTATATAATCAAGCACCCCACGCTATTCATATAGTTATTCAGTTATTGCTAAATGACTTACTCTGCGCAATCCATCAATGATAGGAATATAGCCGAGACTTCCATTCCCACATTTTCCCTGTGAAATGGCATGATTTCAGAATTCCACGAATGCTTCCATCCCGAAATATTTTCCAAAATTAAGACATATATGTGTTTTCGAGTTACCGTTTCAAATGTCTGTCGACGATTAGATAACAAACGAAATTATAACACCCAACATTTTCATGGCAAGAAATATAGAACACGAACTTCAGGATGAACAAATCTTTTAGCACCCAGTTCAGGTACTGTAAGGAACATTATGATTCCCAGAAAATATTACATTTCTCTACCATTTTGACATGGGAATTTTATGATACCCCGATGCCTGTGAGAGCATTCAAAACATGGCTCCAATCCGGCGAGCAATACTTGTAGCAATCCAATGCATATATAAGCATTCTTTGGGTATTGTACAGTAACTAGTTATACACAGACATTCCTTGCCGTAACTCTCATGTTTTCATATAATACTAGAGCAATCAAGTTTTATTTTACACATTCCTTGCAACATCACTCCCATTCCAGGGCATATTAGCTGAAATATTCCTCGAAATATCTGTAGATGCATAAACAGACATTTCTATTTATGCATCATTCAAGTCCTGATTGAACAAACTACCTGTGGCACTTAGCCTTTGGGTATCTTTTCGTGCAGCATCACAGTTCCTGGATGGGCTGTCAGGGCATCTTAGTTCTTTGATAGGCATCACGACTGTGACCAGTTTCTGGATGTTAATTTCTTTAGGCACAGGATGACCAACGTCCCACCATACAGGCGTTTTTATTCTGGACATGCCGGATTCAGTAGTGATATTCAGGTTTAGTTCAGATTTCACGCGGATTTGATTTGGCACGGATGACCTACGTTAAAAACAGGCGCGGTTGACATATGAGTATTTACGGATACATAGGGCCGAAGACGGTTTAACATGGTTTATCCAGGCTGACTTGAAATGTGGGAATGATAGCAAGGGAGCACAGTACATGCATTTAGCAACAGTAGCCCAGGTCTCGCCATCTCCGATCGCACGGCAGAAAGAAAAGTCGGATATTGCGTGCACGACCGTAGAGAACTCTTGCTCATCCTGCTTGAACCGTCTCGAGCCACGGCAATTTTGACATCATTCAAAACTTCCGTTGGACAACCTTGGTTCCTGTGTGTTTTGTTAATTCTGGGTTATCTGATAAAACCGTGGTGGAACATATTACAACAGTAATCCCCTGTATGTGAATGCCATCCTTGAAAACCCGTGATGCTTGAACAGGTATAGTCGCTATATACAGTCTACGCCATTCATAAAAAAAAAATTAATTTCCAGTATAAATATAAATATAATATACATTATATATATATATATCTATACACAATATATATATATATATATATATATATATATATATATATATATATATATATATATATATATATATATATATATATATATATATATATATATATGTACTGTATTAACAATTAAAAATTTGGTGATTTTACAAATTCTCCTATTTGATGTATGTCACAAACCTAACCATAAAAATTATCATCAAAGTACAGGCTGGTAGCAAAGATGTATTTATGATATCCCGTGCCAAGGTTGCAATTAAATGTTAATTCTTATTATTATTCAGTAGACGAAACGTATTCATATGGAACAAGCCCACAGGGGCCACTGACATGAAAATCAAGCTTCCAAAGAATATGGTGTTCATTAGTAAGAGGATGTAAAGAGAAATATATAAAGAGATCCCATTTATTAAAAAAGAAAAAGTAAATTAATAGATAAAAAAATTATCAAAATGCAACGCGAATAGCATTAGGGTAGTAATGTATACATCTTAACATGAACTTCTGAAGTTCCAACTGCACGACTTCCTCTAACGATGTGAGGAATAAAGGACTTCTGGAACTGGAGGTTCGAAGCGAGGCACATTTACTGCATACTGGTGCTGCTGTTCAGTGAATCTGGTAGCTCTCGGTAGGTAAAGGAGATCAGGGATCAATCGTGAATGCGAAAGATCTCTGTTGAAATACAACTTATGAAAAAGTGACAAACAAAGAGACCATCCGTCGACGGTCCAGGTCATAACTGCTACTATTAGGAAACAGAAACCCACCACCACGAACCACTCTATCTAAAAGAGATAAATCTCTGGCAGAAGCAGACATCCACACGGGAGAGCAGTATTTTAGCAAAGGAAGCACAAATGACCTAAAACAGGTTGCACTGATTTTATCACTGTTATAAATACAGTATATGAGGCCTTACGAACAATACCTAACTTTCGTGCGGCATTTGCTGAAACTTTCATTTGAAGTTTCTCAGAAGTTAAAAGTTAGTCAAAAGTTACACCTAGAATATTTAAAGCTTCAGAATCATTCAGCAAAGTTCCATCCACCTGAAGGGGCGGATGGGGTGGGAAATCTGTACGAAATCTGTTCATCACTAGATTTTTGTTTTACTGGAGTTCAGCCTCATACCCCACCGACTGCGCCATTCCCTGATCCAGTTCATGTTCCAATTGAGGTTGATATATATATATATATATATATATATATATATATATATATATATATATATATATATATATATATATATATATATATATATATATATATATATATATATGTGTGTGTGTGTTACAGTCAAACTGTGAAATCAGTCATTTCGTGAAATGACTGAAATTTCAGGCAGATAGCGAAATGCACTTAGGGGACATTTGATCCCCCCAGGAGCTAGTACTAAACACGGCGAAACAGTGAGTCACCTACACTGTTTCGCCGGGTTTAGTACTAGTCCCTGGGGGTCAAATGTATTTCGCCGTGTTTAGTACTAGCTCCTGGGGGATCAAATGTCCCAAAGTGCATTTTGCTATCTGCCTGAAATTTCAGTCATTTCACGAAATGACTGATTTCACAGTTTGACTGTAAATATATATATATGTATATGTATATATATATATATATATATATATATATATATATATATATATATATATATATATATATATATATATATATATATACATATATATGCCTGTGTGTGTATAATAGCTCCGGGTATTTGTTTTCTTACATTATCTTCATCTGTTCTATACATACACACATTTGCGTATGCAAATTGCATAATATATATTGAAGTATATGTATCTTATATATAAAAGTGAATGTTTGTACGTATGTCTGTATGTATGCTTGCACATTTGTTTGTATGCTTATTAGTAACTTTGTGCGCTATAGAAATCGGGACCGCTTGACCGATGTAGACAAAATTTGGTACGTGGCCATCATTTGACCCAACTTAGATAACAGGATAGGTTTCAAAACCTGTACCCTTGCCTCCTTCCCCTACCCCCATCCCCATCCCTTTGTAACGTGTTATGCGGTATATAAACTCTACGTGTTTATCATACCTCATTCCATGTCTTGAGATCATAGAAATGTATTATTGAAAATGTTTTTCAGTCACCACTGTGATTCCTGGATAAAAGGGACAGACAGCACAGTAATACTGGATAAAGGGGACAGTCACCACAGTTATACCTACATAAAAGGGACAGACATCACAGTAATCCCTGGTTAAAGGTGACAGACAACACAGTAATATCCGGGTAAAAGGGACAGGCACTACAGTAATACCTGGATTAAAGGGACAGTCATCACAATAATACCTGGATACAGAGGACAGACAGTACAGAAATAACTGGGTAAAAGGGGACAGTCACCACAGTAATATCTGGATAAAATGGACAGTCACCACAGTAATATCTGGATAAAATGGACAGTCACCACAGTAATACCTGGGTAAAATGGACAGTCACCACAGTAATACCTGGATAAAAGGGACAATCACCATAGTAACACCTGGATAAAAGGGAAAGTCGCCACAATAATACCTGGATAAAAGGGACAGACAGCAGAGTAATACCTGGTTAAAGGTGACAGTCAGCACAGGAATATCTGGATAAAAGGGACAGTCACCACAGTAATACCAGGATAAAAGGACAGTGACCATATTAATACCTGGATAAAGGGGACAGTCACTGCAATAATACCTGGATAAAAAGGACAGACAGCACAGTAATCTATACATAAAAATGGATGTATGTGTGTGTATATGCCAGCATAACTCTGAAAAGCATTGAGCAATTTCAACCAAACTTGGTATACATATGACATACTATCTGGAAAAGAATACTGGGTAAGACATCACTAGCAACAAAGGGCACCAAAGGAGGTGGGGGTGGAAAGGGCTTCCCTGAAATGGGGCTGGTTATGCCTGTAGACTCGGTAACTAAATAAATTTTACGAATTTATCATACCTCATTTCGATATACATATGACTTACTCTCTGGAAAAGAATACTGTGGGTGTAGGACATCAAGAAAGGAAGAGAGAGAGAGAGAGAGAGAGAGAGAGAGAGAGAGAGAGAGAGAGAGAGAGAGAGAGAGTTTGTAGGTTGTCATTCAGAGTTATCCCGGGCAGCGCTGGGTCCGTCAGCTAGTACCTGGATAAGAGGGACAGTCACTAAAGTAATACCTGGATAAAGGGGACAGTTACCAAAGTAATATCTGGATAAAAGGGGCAGTCACCACAGTAATACCTGGATAAAGGGATATTAACCACACGTAATACCTTCATAATAGGGACAAACTGAACAGTAATACCTGGATAAAAGGGAAAGTCACCACAGTAATATCTGGATAAAAGGGATAGACAGTACAGCATTACATGGTTAATGGGGACAGACAGTAGAGTAATGACTGGTTAAAGGGGACAGACAGCACAGTAATACTGTACAGTACAGTAATACATGGATAGAAGGGATAGTCACCACAGTAATATCTGGATAAAAGGGACAGTCACCTCAGTAATACCTGGATAAAAGGGACAGTCATCTCAGTAATACCTGGATAAAATGGACAGACACCACAATTATACCTGGGTAAAAGGGACAGTCACCACAGTAATTTCCAGATAAAAGGACAGTCATCACAGTAATACACGGATAAAAGGGACAGACAGCACAATTATACCTGGATAAAAGGAACAGTCACCACAGTAATACCTGTCAGTTCACCCACGACCGTTCTGAGGGTGAACGTTCACACGAAAAAAGTAGAACTGTTAGTGGGACCGTCAACACAAACCCCTCCCCCTCTCCCTCTTCCCTCTTCTCTCCCCCTCCCCTTCCCTTTTCCCTCCCCCTATACGTAGACTGTCATTCACGAATTTTCCCGGGTAGCGCCAGGTTGGTCAGCTCTCTCTCTCTCTCTCTCTCTCTCTCTCTCTCTCTCTCTTTCTATATATATATATATATATATATATATATATATATATATATATATATATATATATATATATATATATATATATATATTAAATCAGTCACCTTTTGATAAAACAGCAACATTCAAGCAGCTCTCACGCTCTTAGACAAGAATACCACGCAAAATCCTAAATGCTTGTGTAACGTGAAGTGCAGCTGTGTAACAGTTTACGTAAAAATCGGTGACACTACTGTTCTAGTACTGAAAAGGATTCCTGTACATAAATCCGATTCCATATAGAACTGTTTCATTGAGATAAATTTCCCGCCGTTTATACGATTTTCCAGTAACCATATTTTTCTAATACTGCATCTCTAACATATATTCACATAAAACATCTAATAACTTCATTTTCAAAGTTGATTTGGAATTATTTTTTTCGAAAAAACTTTAAAGGGGGTGGGGGGCGGATGAAACTTCTAATACGAACAACCCATGTGTTGACAAGCTGACATATGCTTCCTTAAGTTATATGAACAAATACAACCATTTCGCATGCGAGATCCCACTCAAATCTTACGTTTGGACTTAAAACCTTCCTTCCTTTAACAAACAGATCTGTCGTTTCCTTCCTTCGAAGTTGACTTGCATCATCCTTCCTTCGTTTTCCTAATTTTTTTTTATATTATGCTCTACATCATTAATAACAATAATAAAAATAAGAATAACACACATGATTTCTTTCTTCTCTAGCCAACAATTACTCTGTCATTTTAAACCAATCAGTTTCCATAGTTTTTTTTTTTTTTTTTTTTGAGTAAAGACCAGTGCTGATATTCGGAATTTTTTATATGCAGCACAAATCTGACACGAATCTCCATATATAAAGAATGCAGAAATACTAAATTATTCTGTAAAATAATTTGAGACCAAATGTGAACACAAAAACAGGGCAAATGAAGTATGATAATATTTTCTATTCAACCCGACGATTTTTTAACTGACAATTCTCCACTTAAAATTGCCGAAACCCTTAGCTTTCACTTAACAGACCTAGTATAAAAGGGAAATATGATGAAAGATTGATAACACCAAATTCCTGAAAAAGTCTCAAGATGAATCAATAATTTGGACAACTGCCGTCAAAACAGGAGTCATAAGGAAGCACATATTCAAAATACCATAGGTAAAAAAAACACGCACCAACACACACATGGACCTACTAAAATTGCTGGAGAAAAGTTGATGGTATTCGTTATCTCCTTACCTCTCCACTACTGGTACTAAAACTCCAAACACAACCATTGTTTTAAATGTAAATATAACTAATAATGAATTTAGAGTTACTTGTAAATAAAATTATTGAAGAATTTAAAGTTACTCTGAAAAACACCCATCTCTCAATATAACAGCAGTAGGTAACTGGTTTCATACATAGCTGAAGTTTCTTCCTGTTGCATTTTCATGAAATACAAATGCTTCTCTAAAAAATATATATAAAAAGCTGAGTGTAAAAACGTAACGACAGAGGAGTTTGTAATGACAAAGTTGTTTGCGTGATTTCAACAGAAAATAGAAAGTAAGCACTTGAATTTTTTTCATTTTTAATATCCTCTACGGCCAAAGCTACTTGAAACCCCCTTCCTTCTCTCTTTTTTTCTTTCTTTCTTTAAATCTTCAGCTGGAAACCCTTATGGACAGAATCGACAGGCTATAAATCCCAAGAGTGTTCCGAATGGGAAATCTGCCTGCAAAGAGAGGCAAGTTGATGAATGATTATGAGGGAACAGAAAGCAGGAATGACTTTGGGCCTTGCTTAAACATCAGACTTCATAGTTGCACAAGGCAAACTATTCCTCACTTTGGGTGTAGCCAAAATAAAACTGTTAGCAAACAGAATAGTATTAAACCTGATATTGGAAAAGACAGTTTTTTCTCTACACAGAATGCCATCACGGGTTTCGAATGAGCTACCTACTTGAATAACTTCATCATAAAAGAACTGCAGTAAGAGCGAATAATGTGCATGTGTGTATGCTTCTAAAGTAATTGCTCCGTGAAAGACGGCTAGAAGAGTTAAAAAAAAAAAAAAGTCATATGACCCGTCTTAATTTAACGGACAGCCGAGTTTATAAGGATGAACATTATGCACAAAGCTTCAAACCCGGGTTAGTATACTCTCACAAGAGCCTTATTCAAGTTAATCTAAATTGTCATCTTCTCCAGTTAGCACTTTAATTATTATGACCCGCCAAGTTATCAGAGCAGCTAATCCTCGAAACTATACCAAATTCTTAGTTCACATGTCAAAGTCGAGACTTCAAAGCATTGAGCCAACTTATTTCCGTTTTCTTAAACCAAAGATTTTGAGTTCAACGCTTCTTATTCCAGATTTGAACAACTTCAACTTACCTCACTTAGCATACCTTCTTATGACATTTCATTTTCTATTGTTAAAAAGCGCATTACACAATTTTTAAAAAAATATTTTTTTTGTCTTTTGGATATAATCAGTACTTTCACCAAACATAACTTTTTTTTTTTTTAGTTACAGGCTAAATCAAATAATTATGCGTGGTTTCAAATGATTATTTTAGTATTTTTCACTGTCATATTTTGCCAATATTTTTATCCGATTTCCGATCCTTTTTATTAGAAAAATCATAATGCTGAAGATTTGTCCAGACATCCTTGTTCTGAGACAATGGTTTATTTTTCTCCAAAATCAAAACTTTGGTTCTGCAAAATTCTAATAGAGTCATATAATCAAACACTTTACAAGATAAGTTAAAATTTTTCTTATAATTTTATTAAACGTTAACTCACAGAAATTTACAATAATCTACCCAGATTAACATCTTAGTTTTAAAAATTTTTATTCTTTCTTGCTCTCAAGGGTAGGAAGACTTCTGGGAGCTATGAAAAATCTAATCTCACGCTAAAAAATTTTCTGCTTGGTGCAGAAAAAACTAAGAAAACTAACTTGATTATAAGTAAAATATTCTCTCTCTCTCTCTCTCTCTGTCTGTCTGTCTGTCTCTCTCTCTCTCTCTGTCATATAATACACATATACATACACACACATATAAATATATGTTTGAACACGCATGTATTTATATATATATATATATATATATATATATATTTATATATATATATATATATACATATATATAATATATATATATATATATATACTATATATATATTATATTGTATATAAATTCATATATGTATATATACATATATAAACACATATATATACAAATATATATATATATATATATATATATATATATATATATATATATATATATATATATATATATATACTTGTATTTATATACATATATTTACACATATATACATATAATATGCATTTATATACATATGTATACATATATATATATATGTATATATATATATATACATATATATACATATATATATATATATATATATATATATATATACATTATATACATACATGTATATAATGTAATTAAATACGAATATGTATATACATATACATATATATACATATAGTAGGATGTATGGATAAGAAGAACAGTAGCTCATATTAGTATTTATTAACAGCTGCTCTTCGGTTATCACCATAAACCTCTTTACTGGCTAAAAAAAACACAAAAATAAAAACACTAATTAAAATTTACAACTTACAAAGTTAAAATGCTTTAGAGATTGAAAAATACCAACGATAAAACCAGAAATAGATTACCTTCAATAGTAAAGTCCAGTGGACGAAAGTTTAATAAGGGTAAACAAGGTTAGGAAATAAACAAAAATAGGGGAGGGGTACTATAATAATAGGCTATGTATAAGGGGGTAGAAATTAAATGATTATTAAGCGATGGAACAATTTTCTTGATAACCAAGGATCCTAAAATATTATGGAGGTGTTCTTTCAGCGTCGTGGTCACTATTTCAAAATTTTTATAGTCTATTGGGTTTTACGAACTAATGATTGATCTCTAATGTTAGACATTTCAGACTGATACCAGTGCGATAACTCAATCCACTGTGGCAATCTGCCCTCACCTTGAGCAACCAGTACTTATATACATACAATCCATATATATATTAATATATATATATAATATATATATATACTTTGAGCAACAGATATATGTGTGTGTACTATATATATACATATATATATATATACATATATACATATATATATATATATATATATATATATATATATATATATATATATATATATATATATATATATATATATATATATATATATATATAAATATATAAAGGTACATCAATAAACGCCGCTAAATTTTCTCCCTAACCTTGTAATAAACGCTCAGTTGCGGGGCGCATCGTAAAAATATTGATTACAGAGTAAAGGACCACACAAAAGAAGTCTATTTGTCTCTCTAGCGGAGAATACCATTATTATTCAGATCGAATGATGACAATCCCAGATTTCCATCGCAATCATTTTTCTCTTGTCAAATCAAGAAAGGGAGCCAATAAGAGTTCCGATGACTTGCAAAGAAATTTGCTTATGCGATATTGTTGCTTCATCATCATCCGACATCGTTAAGGCTAGGGCAGGTTGCAGATTGGGCCCGAAACCCAATATAGCGCGTATAGTCAGTTTTGTTTAATAATTTGAAAGGAAAACTGGAAAGGTTATTTTTCTGTAAGTAACCTCATTTACATCAAGGGTTGAGGCGCTGCCTATAGGGGTGTCAACTGGTGGTGGGGGTTTGGTATACGGGACCCGGGTGCAAAATCCATATAAAGAAACTTAACGGTGTGTTAGAAAATACGGGGTTAGTTATAAAAGGTCTCCTTAATACTATTTAACCATAATCTTTAAAATGCAGTCGATCCGAGGATCATCTAATAAATGATAAATTACATGCAAGTTCATAATTTAAAAAGTTAAGTATACCTTAGTTTAACCAGACCACTAGCTGATTAACAGCCAGGGCTGGCCCGAAGGATTAGATTTATTTTAAAATGAACCAGTTGGTTACGTAGCAACGGGACCTCATCTATTGTGGAAACAATTATGAAATGAATTTCTATGGAAGTTAAATTTCTCTAATTCTTCATTGGCCGGTCCGAAACGATACCAACCCGTCCAATGAGGAACTTTAGTAAAAATATCTAAAAAAAAAAAAAAATTTAATATATTTGCATTCAGACTTATGCAAAAGATATGCGACAATGGAAGAATTTTCAAGACTAACTTATGCATAAATTCCTCAATTTTATTTTGGTTCCACACTCATTAGCTTAATTATAATCCTTACTTCGTCTATTTTATTTGCAACTAGCTCTTCTCAATAACCACATACTTCCCCATTGCTAAAGAAAAAAAAAACTCGTTCTTAAACCCCATTTACAACCTCGTATCAAGGAAACGCCTTTTATTCGGTCAGTCTCAAGACAGTTGAAGAATATCAAATGTATTCCCCTATTCAATCCTAATTTGGAGTTTGAAAATTAATTCCTACTTCAATTTCAGACCTGTTAAATTGCCAAAGTATAACCTTCATAAATTGTCAAATTAACCGGTATTCTTCAAATTAACAATCTAATATTTCAGCAATAACCTGGAATTTTGAAATTTACCTAAAACCCCCAAATTAAGCGATTTTTCAAGTTCAACTCATATCTAAAATTCCCTAAGTATTGACAATGTAGATTATATTTAAAGTTTCGTATTTAACCTAATCAACCCTCCAGCTCTTTATAAGTGTCCAGTTTAAAAATAATCATTCATGTCTTACATGCTTGTAAATTCGTATTAGCAAGGGTAAAAAAATAAACTACAGCAATCTGTTCTAGTAATTTAGTAGTCGGTTGCACACTATGTACAGATATACAAGCAGCTGTGTTAATATTATGGGTTTATAAAAATATTGCATACGATACATTAAAGCATGCATACACGTTCCAGTACCCACATTTCAGCGTCTGATCAAGATTATAAAAAATGTTCAGTTTATCAAGGTTTACACTGAATACTGACAATTTTGGCAGAAATAGTGGGACAGAGAGGATAAAATACCCACAGTCTGCTTTAATCACTGGTTGACCTAACAATATGCATAACTTCAACATTCGATAATAAAAAAAGGTACAGACGACCACGAGAGATACGAAGGAGTCGCCTACCTAACACAAATACTACACACCCACACACACACACACACACATATATATATATATACATATATATGTATATATATGTATAAATATATACATTGATATATACACATAATAATATATATATATATATATATATATATATATATATATATATATATATATATATATATATATATATATAATTATTTGTATTTATATATATACATATATACATGTATATATGTGTATGGTATATATAAATATAAATATAATATACATGTATAAATATATCTATATCTATATTTATATATATATATATATAAATAAAAAATATATGTTTAGTGTGATATATATCAATATATCAATATATATATATATATATATATATATATATAGTCCGGCGTTATATATATATATATATATATATATATATCCCGATATATATATATATACACACACACCAGATGGCGTGTGCAAACAGGTTTATAGGAGGAGGGTGGATGTGTCATGTCTCTCCTACACTCCCTGATCCCCTAACTAACCCCGCCCCACCTGGGCCGGACAAACAAAAATCAACTCGGATATTATATATATATATATATATATATATATATATATATATATATATATATATATATATATATATATATATATATATATATAGATATTTTTAGTTAAAGACTTAGGACGTGTTAGGTTTAGTTACAAGCGCTACATGATCGAAAATTATTTTATAAAAGTATTAGTTTCAATGTACTTTTCAAGAACAACTACTATACCAAAAAAAAGTTTAGTTAGTTTGGTAGACAACAATAATACAGACAACTGGTAAACCACATTAAAAAACGATTAAAATTATCTCCATTTTAACATCTTGTCATTTTCAACTCAATATTTCATATGATAATTGGTACAACCAAATTTACGTTACCAATTCCCAGCACGAGAAAACTCAAAAATGAAAAGAAATCAAATTGCAAACTAAATTCAACCATATACAGGACTATACATTGCCATGCCAAAATTCTGAATTACAATATTATGCAAGATTCTATTAGGTTACTTTAGTTACAATTTTCGAAATAAAAGTAGTAAACTAAATGGATATTTAGTTTCTATACGTGAAGTTTATCATGACTAGCAAGTATAAGACAAAAAAAAACTATCTACTTAATTGGGATAGCGAACACCATAATTATAGTTTAACAATACTATTTTTCTTAAAATACAGTATATATTCATATATATTCATATATATAATTATCTATACATACAGTTTAAATAATGTTTGTCTGTTCAGTAATTTGTAAAAAGAACTAATATCTGATTATGAATAAAATAGTTGTAAGTAAAATCTTTAGCCTATTTTCGGCACATTACTGAAATCTGTAATCTTCGGATTACACTGCTGAGGAATTTTTCTTCTTCCATTCCATTGCTTTGGAATTTTCTCCCTGCTTATCTTTTTTTTAACTTAAATGGCTTTCTTCCTTCTGAGGTTTATCGGTTTAACTTTTTATCTCAACTCTCTTTTTCTTGTGTTCTTCGAGTCTGGGTTATTTATTCTATAAACGACAAATGATATAAATGAGCAGAATCAACAAAAATTACAATGAATCTTCTACAGTATTTTTTTTAAGTAAAACTCTGTGACTATACAATGATTTACACAATTTTCAATGTCGCGAGAATCACTGCATTGAATCATAGAATGAAATATTAAAAAGAAAGCAAATTCTAATTCTATGATGCAAAAATCATCCACCATGATGAAAATATTCCTCGCATGTACACTGTCAACAAAATACATACAGTCGTAAGATAATGTTTTTAAAACAAGCTTTTATTCGTAATTCTAGTCAGTGAAACAGTGATAACTTAAAGCTTGGTAACAAGTATGTAAAGGAAAAGACGTATATAAATCACCACGCTCGAAAGATATCACCACAAAGAACTGAGTCAACAAACGTTTACGACATATAGAGAAGAAACTGCAGTATTTACGCTCTTTGCAGTTTTAAGGAAAACTAGTACAAATAAAACAATGTACAGTAACAACTACGCAAGGTCCACAACCAGAGCCACCTATTTTGGGGACATCTGACAGTGCACTACAAAGTCAGGAAGAATGGATATTGGGAGGTAGGTCAAGCAGAAATAGCCTTTACAGGAGGAGTCTGTAAGCTGCCTTTTTCCTGGATCGTGCAGAGAAACTGGAGTATCTTTGAGTCTTGATCAATTTAAAACGAATTTTGCTGAGAAGTGCGAGATACATTTCGTGCAATACCTGCATGCTATAACATCTGGATCCAAACTAATCTCTTCAACACTATCCATAGGTCTTTGAGCCAAATTCTCTCTCTCTCTCTCTCTCTCTCTCTCTCTCTCTCTCTCTCTCTCTCTCTCTCTCTCTCTCTCATACTTCTTGAAGCAGATTCAGTGATTTATTGGGCATATATTTCATACATAGTGCAAATTCTTTTGCAACAAATTCATACTTACAAATTTAGTTTTTCTTATTATTCCTAAGTAAATTAAAACAAAATAATATCAACTCGCCGTTGTGATCGTTATTTGCTATTTAATAATTTTATTTTAAGCTATCTGAACGCGTTTTGCAGGTGAAAGTAAAAATAATCGTTGTCAGTTCCAGAGATCCATTACTTTTTCCTTCGCGTTTTTTCTAAAGCTTCCAATATCACTAACCATGGTATTTCTCAAATGTGTAATAGTACGTTTCTAACCATATCCATTACCGGGAATTAGAGATCCTAGATGTTAGTACAATTCTGGCTCACACGTCATCAGTTCCTCGTTGGATGTCTAGTAAAATTCTGGCTAGGCCCGAGTTCAGTCTCCACGTCATGAGAAAAGGAGTTCAACAAGCTGTAGGTCCCTTTGAGGTATGGAAGTTAATCAAGTGGTCTGGGTATACTTAAACGTCATCAGAAGGAGTTCCACGGGATATGGAAGAAACGGAGAATACAGTCTCCAGTCCCCAAGGAATTCACTAACATCTAAATCAATAAAAGAAGCCCAGAAAGATATCGAGCCCCCACAAAACAAATGCAAGAAAGGGAAGACCACAAAGGACTGCCATGCTGAGTGTTGAGTCAATGTTTATCTTCCAGCTTACCACCGAGAGAGAGAGAGAGAGAGAGAGAGAGAGAGAGAGAGAGAGAGAGAGAGAGAGAGAGAGAATGTTGCAGCAAGAGGGGAAGACATCCTCAACAAAATGTTTTTCGGGGGTGGCTGACAGAGTAAAGGGCAACAGAAAAGTCGAGAGAACTTTCAGCCGGAGGCACGTTCTTGTCGAGATTGGTTTTCCAGTTAAATCCTCACACCAACACGATAGTGTAACGGTATCATTTACAACAAAAATAAAAAAATATCTCATATCTGAAGAAGGATAAAAAAGAAAATAAAAACGTCATTAATTCACAGTCAGGCAAACATAGCATTCGTGTAATCCTTGATGCTACAACAAACGTAATCATACAAGTCATACATCATTTGGCAAACTCATGATTATAGGAGCAGGTTATAAAAATGCATGTCATCCAGCATATAAAATCCACCAATTTTCTTATGCAGCAGCAGAAAATGAGCCAACATATATCAATTTAATTGGAGAGCAACGTCAACTGGATTTCAGTATAAGATAAAACGTAACAGTGCGCTAATTATAATGGAGAATTACTTTTATTCAGACCTTCATAATGTAAGTGAAGTAGCCAACAATATTACGTCAAAATATCAGAAATAAAAGCCCTACATACTCAATACTACACCAAGTGTTAGATATTCATTAACAAACTAAAAAAAAATACAAATTAATAAATTCCAAAATCATCATTCTTTGATGTCTTCCTCATTAACACACTACGGGAAAAAGAGTGTACATTTGCACACTGCAAATAGAAAAACTCTGTGTATCATGTTTGTGGAAAACACATGAAACTGATGATGCCATCAGACAAAACAAAAAAGAAAATTAATTTCTTTCCATGAAATTATGCTTTAGATTCACATTATGTTTTAAACGAAGTAAAAGATGTCCCTAAATTATTGAGAAATTGACGTCTTCTGCTTGTCTGTCGGACCAATTTGATTCCATAAATACTGATGAGACTGTAATCAGTATCTCAATTCCAAGATGTTCAAAACCTTACGATCGCGTCTACATTGCGAGAGAGAGAGAGAGAGAGAGATCTTTGCCCCCCGATCTGCACTAGGACAGGAGGTCTTCAGATGGAGATCGCACGCCTGAAGGTGGTGATTGGAGTGGGGAAGGGCAGCACCCTCATCCGCGTCCGGGGCCCCTGTTATCGAACTGTTAATTCACTGCTTTTAAGATGCAAGCACGAAACCTCATGCGAAGTCACGAACGCTGGCCGGTTTGTTTGTAGTTGAGATTAAGGGTGAAAATATGCTACAACCATAATGAAGACTTAACAAGGCACATCTCAACAATGAAAGGGCATTCCTTCTCTCTCTCTCTCTCTCTCTCTCTCTCTCTCTCTCTCTCTCTCTCTCTCTCTCTCTCTCCAGCAAAACCAAAAAACCGCACCTCAGTTTCTTCATCGTTCTCAGACGTGGTATAAATCATAAAAAGAATTCAGCAGACGTTCGCTCACTTTAATGTACAGTATATATATAATTACATCTAAAGGAACTAACAAAAAATATAAGAACATCACTGAATATTTAAGAAACCTCAGCAACAATGTATGAGAAGTACTTGCTCTAAAGTACCCTTTGATATAAAAAAAATTATTAGAAGGCATGGATTATTCAACTGTATCTTGCAGGGCAGATCTTATTAACCATATATCAAATATCTCATCACACCATAAAAACACGATTTCTTTGTAATATTAACCTTTGTTGCACAAATAAATAAACCTTTGATGCACAAATAAATAAATAAATAGAGTCCAAGCCAAGAGGAGGTGCGAAAAGGAACTCATTTCATGAACCTCCTGTGGTTACTAAAAAGCACAGTTAGTCAGTTCCGGAATCCTTTACTAACTGCTAGATGTACTAAAAGCCAAAAGAGGATATTAATCAGCCAAGCCACAGCCTTACGAACCCCAGAGGCAATTATATTTTCCAGGGTGGGGCACAAGGAGAAGACTTACAAACGCAAATTTCACAAAATTAACTTGAACAAAAGTTTAACACTCACCACGAGGGACTGCCGTCTCAGTCTTTAAACATGTTTAGTCAGAGGCACGGTAAAGTGTCCACAACTGCTTTTTTTTTCCCCCTCGGAGGGGAGATAAAGCTTTTACCGTATAAGAAAATGTGTACTTATTGTAACCAAGCTCATTATGGGCAAGGTAAAGCATCAATAAGTGAAAAATAAAGAGTGGAGCAAAACCCAAAAGAAAGGGAGAGATGTCTACTGGAGGATGGAAGATTACAAGTCTGGGGCAACAGAGGTGACGGAATTCCAATATATGGCTGTAGGACAGTCTCTCCAAATTATACTATCTAGGATTTCTATTTTCAACGAAAAACTGGGATTGGGGGAATAGTTGACATACAGCAGGATTTTAGGTTAATCTACGACTTTTCAGTCGATTATCTAATAAATAAAAATACCACTGTTTAATTTTCATCAGATAACAAAATTTGGGTACAAAACTGAATGAGTTAACAAACAAGGCTTAGTGGATGTTACATGGCCTCCTAAGCTGAAGAGAAAATCGAGCTCTGCAAAGGAAATGTATAAAAGTTTGCATATAAAAGGAGCGAATACGATCACCAGGAAAATCTAGGTAAGACCATTCTCACTGAAAAGACGAATTGCCTTCAATTCAACTCTGACGAAGAAATCTGCACAGGGTAAGAGGTAGATTAGAGAAGGTCACTGATAGAGGAAGCACGAAAGAAAGGAGCACATTTTCTCCTTCCAGCATCATCAGATAAAAATGGCGTAAACAGATAAAAAATAAGAGTGAGTCTACAAAGGACTCATAAAGCCAAGTGGCTGGATGCCTCGTCTATGTTACGAGAAAAGATCGAAGCCCTGCAAAAATAAACATCTCTAACAAAAGGAAACTTACTTGATCTTGCCTTGCAAGCCTAATTTTGATTCGTTGAGTTTTCAGAAGGGGAGGGCAGAGGCAAGTTAAAAAAAAAAAAAAAAAACTTGGCTCTTATAAAACTTAATACGTTCTTCCATAGGAAGTGCTGAACCTGTGTATCTTTCCAAAGGCAAGGGTAGGAGCATTCCCTCTGTTCTAAAACTGTGAAACATTCTTCTCGGTAGCGTTAAGAAAGTTCTATGGAGGCTGTTACTTTAAAGCCACTTGCTCAGTACCTTCATTCTTGTGAAAATTATTTCTCCATCGGATGTGTGCGAATTGCCTAGAAAAAGAAAACAGTGGTCGTTTCTCACCATTCTCTGAACGGTAAAACCTTACTTTATACTAGTTTTGAGACCCATGTAGTAAATTGTGCCAGTCATGTTAATACACTAGCTAAAAAAATCTGATACACACTACATAAATTTTATACTCTTGAAAACCCTTTTATTTTCATTTATTACCTTAAAAGAGAATAGGCAATCGTGGAACTTTGGCATGAAATGTCCACCATGTCTTAAAAAATTCTACCACTTGAGTCAATATTTCTGGGAAAAACTTAGCCATGTGCAATAGTCCGTTGTGTTGCAGAAGACAAAATGGAAAGACGCCGCGCCAAAGGTTTTAAATATTGCCCTTTGGAAAAGCTACAGGGAGGTTCTGTGATTGACGTTTGCCAAAACATTTTGTCGTACAGAGGACGCAGCAAGATTCTGTGACAGAACTATAAACGTTGTTTGCAAACAGAACAATAGGAAATGACACCTTGTTTTATGAATATGTAACCACTGATGTGTGTATATCAAACTTCGATATTTCTTTGCACCATGTCTAACATATGAATATTCTTGTTTCTTAGAAACTTTTACGTATGTTTCATATGATGCAGAGTTTTAACAAACTCGATATAATTCTTCTAGTTCGGAAAAGTTGATGTTGTAATAAAATAATTCACTTTAAGGAAATTAGGTTAACTCACTTTCATATAAAAGATAACGAGTGGGAAATGGCCTTCAGTTATTAAGGTATCATAAGAGGCTTTAAAGACAAGAAAATGCGACAGTAGTTTTACCCATTTATTTATATTATAAATACTTGCATGAAATGCTCATTGGTAGGTGAATTAAAAATACTGCTAGCTAGTTTAAGCTCTAAGATACTAGGCCCTTAAATAAAAGTCAAACACATTTAATCAACTAAGCATCAATATTCCTCGGGTCCTTTGCCCAAACAGAGAATTATCCGAACAGTATTAATTTTAACTAGATTGAAAAACTGGCAGCATCGATTAACCAATGGTATCCATTGTGAATATAACACTGTCATAAATCACATTCACGTCTTACACTCTTTATTAATATACAGCTCATATGCTACTTAGAATCTAACTGATCATCAGTCTTTTACTTCTTTCCATCCTAAGAAATAGTGATACGAGTGTGAATGAATGAGTTCACTGCCAAAGCATAATGGAACTTTACCTGACAACTGAACCCTATTTATCCATTTAAAAGGGGAAATCAACAACTTATGAATGCAACCGACTTTTATCGATTATATCGAGAATACAGGAAAGAAAACGATCCCTATTTTGTAGTTCTTTGAAGAATAGTACACAGTACACAGTTCTTTAGCTTCCACTGGCTCCTGTCTCCTTCATTAAAAAAAAAAAAAAAAAATATGTATATAAGCATTGGAAAGCTAAAGAACTGGGTTGCCACAGTTTTGCTATACTAACATGACTGTCCAATAAGTTCATGTCCTTAAAATCGAATACCATACTGCACAGTAGTGTAAAAGTCATGGTAGACTGAACACAACAGTGTACAAGTTCCACAAAATACATTCTACAGCTGACCTTGTAGACCACACACTGTTGTAGCACCGACTAATATACTTTGGGATTGGGGAAAACATACTCCCTGATAACTGAGATTATGAAAAAATAAATCTCTGATGGTTCAGCCGGTATACGATCTCTTTCATTCCTCACGACTGTTCACAATCACTGTAAAAAACAAAGAGAGACGAACGCTGATTAACAATGATTTCAGTCATACACTGCAATGCAACAGTGAAAACATGAAGTGACATCCGGAGGGACAAAAGTTAACAAGGCTACATCTCACGTTCTAAAGACATCCCTTCCATCGTTAAAGTTTTTCTTAAAAAATACACATCCAAGCCTTATCTTCTTACCCCTGTCTCTTCTGCCCCACCACAACCCAATAATCTACAGGCCTGCCGAGAAAATCTCCCTTTGCCCCTTTCGTGATAGCAGGAAACCTTAATCCATCCCGAAGGTCTTCCATCGTTGCCTTCCGGGTCCTACTTCGATTTCAAAGTAATCCGACTGAAGTCTTCGACCCTCGCCTCTTCGGTTCACGGGCTCCCGAGGCCACAGTGATTAGCTTCCTAACACCAGGTTTTCATTATCTTACTTCTACGCTTTATTTTTCACAAGGTACTAAAAAGTTTACTTTCGTTTGAATCTTACTGATTTTTTGGGTATCATGCACGTGCATTCAAAATGATGACGGGTCGTCACAAAGCTCGTTTACAAAGACGTGTGGTATTTTTCACTGAGAAGATTTTAGCTTCTGTTAATTAAACTAAGGCTGAGCCCTAAGAGAGGAGAGAGAGAGAATTGTGCTTCGGGAAAGGCCATCTTATAAGAGCAAATCGGATAAACCAGGATAATTTGAAAAGAAACCTTCCAAACAGATAATTTTCCTAATCTTATCACCTTTCCTGAAAATCTAACAACGTACGCTATAAATTCTCTTAACATTCAATTTGTGAACTGTTTACATGACCAGATTCGAAAATGTTTTCATTCACACGAAAGCTGTTGTAATAAAATCTTTTTTCCTTTACTTTATGTTCCATCTCAAAAGTTAGTTACTATAAAGCACACTGGTCTTTTAAATGCAGTATTTACTTTTTTTTTTTTTTAACCCAACATCCTCCATATGACAACGGCTAAGAAGAGCTGAATGTTGCTGCATACTACACAAAACTACAGTTTATTTCATAAAATGATAGACGTCATGCTACAGTTTATTTCATAAACTGATAGACGTCATGCTTGGAAAACATTCACTGCACAATAATCTTCATTTTAAGAAACGCAACGAAAAAATGAGAATTAAACGAAAAAATTTCCTCAAATATCCCCATACATCCCAAAGGGGTTTCCTTCACCCACCTTGATACGTCAAGTCCCAAGTCATTATCCCCCCTCCATCTCCTCATCCATCCTCTAATAGTTATACACCTGCTGGGGAAATCTCCCTTGCCCTTTGCGACGGCCGCCTTAATCCCCTCACACAGGTCTTCAATCATTACCTTCCAGCTCCCTCCCCTCCCATCATGCTGCTCCTCCTCTGATCTGTCCTTCTCAGACACTTCCTCCTCCCTACAACAGCCTTTACTTCTTTTCTCTAGCTTTATATTTTTTTTTATCTAAATTTCTTCACATTTAATTTTCATTTCTTTCCCTTGACTCCATTATCTTGATTCTTTTCCTTGACATTACTTTTTCCTTTCCTTCACACTGTTTATTTCATTCCGTTTCACCTTCCTTTCATTTCTTTGTGTTAAATTTTCCTCTTTCCCATTATTTTCTTATTTTCACGCCGTACTATTCTTTGTTTTCTTTTTTCTTCCCGCTATTTGTCATTTCTTAACCTCTTCACGCTATTTTTTTTTTTATTTCCCTTCCCCCAAACCCAATTCTGAAAGGCTTTATACTCACAAACAACTGGTATAAGAGGTATTTTACTTTCAAATCCGATAATCTGATTAACAATTTATATGTTCTCTTTTTTCCCATTTACACATCAACTGACCTGCGATGGGTGTTTGGTTTGTGAGGAGAACTTTATTCTACAAATGTATATTTTTCCCTTGTCTATAACATTTCCTTGTCTTGAGAGGAGAGAGAGAGAGAGAGAGAGAGCATCTTATAAGTTAAACCTATTTTCTATTAAGTAACCATTTCATGTCATAAAAGTATTACAAACTTCTTATGCTTTCGATATAGTTGATGATAAGGATTCATAAACTAAAAACTTAAAAGAGTACGGAGCTATGTACTGTACGTGATCGCATTTACAATTTTCCAATAACCAGCAAGGGGTTTCGCAGCACAGTGTTCTTTGTTTCTTACAGTGACAAAATTTTTGGACCTGAAGAATTATAGTGGTTCGGATTACAATAAGCTGTAGGTTCCGTTGCTAAGTAACCAATTGGTTCTTAGCCTCGTAAAATAAGTCACATCCTTTGAAGGCAGCCTAAGAAGCTGTTAATCAGCTCAGTGGTCTGGTTAAACTAAGTCATTTCTAACTTTTGAAGGCAGCATTTTTATTCTTGACATCCTTGGTACCGTTATGTACGAAAGTACTGAGCATTTCCATCAACTCAAAGCGATACGTATAAAATTAAGATTATTTCTTGAAAATGTGGAAAAATGGTGTTTTGAGTTTAAACATCTGGAAATAATCTAAGGCAACATTTTTATTCTTGCAATATAAATTGGTAGCGTTTTACGAAAGCAGCTAAAAATAGTTCATCAACTCAAAGCGACAATATATATTATCTATATATATATATAAATATATATATATATATATATATATATATATATATATATATATATATATATATATATAATTATACATATATATCTATATATAAATTATATAAATATATATATATATAATTAAATATATTATATATATATATATATATATATATATATATATTATATATATATATATATATATATATATATATTATATATATATATATATATATATATATATATATATATATATATATATATATATATATATATATATATATATATATATATATATATATATATATATAATCTGTTGCGTGGATGAAAAGGAGAGAGAAATAACTAAACAACTGGTAAATAAAAATATCTCATTAGTAGAAAGAGTTGAATTACAATGGGTAGCCCACACAAGACCTGTAATACTCTATGCAGTAGAAACATGGGCAGAAACAAGATAATGGGAGATATTTGGGAGGTATCATCGAATGGTAAGATTCAAGGACAGAGAACGGCAAGAAGATTGTACTACAAAAGAACCATTGGAGAAGGACAACTGGAGGAAGAGATATATGGTACCAAGAGGCTGGAAAAAGACGGGGATCTCCAAGACTGAGATGGTCTGGGCATGTGATGAGAAGAGATGAGGAACAGTTGATCAGAAAAGCAGTAATGTAAAGAACAGGTTGAAGACCTGTAAGAAAGGCCAAAAAACCATGGAGAGAGAGAACAGACGATGGAAGTTTATGCAGAAAGAGCACAAGACACAGAAGAATGGTGAATTGTTTTTAATATCCTGACAACTCTAAGGGGAAAGCTGACGTAATCATTATCGTTCTCTCTCTCTCTCTCTCTCTCTCTCTCTCTCTCTCTCATAGGTGAAAAAAAGTTGACAAATAAGCCTTGTCTATCTTAATACAAAATGTACCTGACGGTGATTCTTGATATCTGAATCAATATCTCACCTCAAGCGAAGACAAACTACCGCAAATGTAAAGGAGACGACCAAAGGAAGATAGCATTCATTAATGTAATTTCCTGACTGAAGAATATAGAAAGGGTGTATATAATGAAGTGCAGGTGAGATAATTGAGAAATTTACCGAGATAATGAGGAATTTACCGTCTTCGTGTTTTTACTTCCAGCCCCGAAAGGTTAGTACTAAACACGGCGCCCCGCGGAGCTTCCGCCATATTTAGAATAAGGCCCTCGGGGGATGAACGTGAAACATAAACAAAAGCCGGAAAATTTCTCATTGTTTCGGTAGATTTCTCAGATTATCTTTCCTACGTTGCATTATATACATCATTTTCTATATTGTTCAGCCAAAAATTATATTAAACGGGATATTCGTGCGGCCTTAACCTTTACATATTACTTCATGCTCATGTATATATATATATATATATATATATATATATATATATATATATATATATATATATATATATATATATATATATATATTATATATATATATATATTCTATCTTCTTATTTTCTTTTAACGTATTTATTATTTTTATATATATATATATATATATTTATTTTGAAGGACTTTTGATTTATTTATATAGATATATATATATATATATATATATATATGCATATATATATATATATATATATATATATATATATATATATATATATATATATATATATATATATATATATATATATATATATATATAAATATATATACACATAACTGTATATCTATATATTATAAATATATATACATAAATATATATATATATATATATATATAATATATAAATATATATGATTTAATAGTTAAAGACATAAACGTCAGGTGTTTAAGAGAGGCAGCCAATTTATTGAAAGGCATAAATGAGATCTTGACTGAATTATCTAAAGGTTATCTGTTATTTGTATTAATTAATATTTTAACATAAATTGCTTTTATTAACCCTGCAGTAGTCGTTAGCTTTCATTCATTTTTCGTATTGAGGTAACTTACTTTTCATGCTTAAAAAATGAAAGTCCTCTTTTCAAGCCACTTGTGAAAGTTGTCTCTTGTCCATGTTTTAATGAGGCATAATCATCTAAATTTTTACTTTATTAAACCAGTTTTACCCCTGTTCTCTTTGGTATCTTGCACCCTGCTTTGATTTTTGTGAGGAAGTGTGTTATCAAGTGTGTTATCACTATAACTGTATATATATATATATATATATATATATATATATATATATATATATATATATATATATATATATATATATATATATATATATATATATATATATATATATATATATATATATATATATATATATATATATATATATATACATATTTGTGTGTGTGTGTCTATGTGTATGTGCGTGAACTAAAAATTTAAATTTAATCCCATATTTGATCTTCTTGACCATCCACTCCAAGCAAAATTCTTTTTTGCAACATCGGCAATTTATGGCTTAAGAAGCAATTCCCTTCTTCCGTAAAATCAGATAAGGTTTTTTTTTTGTCTTCCACCAGGGTTAAGATCTGGCGCCCTTAAGGATTTCTGATGGCACGACCTCTTGTCTATGCAAAAAGTTTAGAAAGCGTAACGCATCTTGAGCGCGACGCAATAATGCACTTTACCAAATCTGCCGCCGAAATAAGACAAACCCATTACACCGGCCGTTTAAGCCGCGCTTCATCCCATTAAATCCAGGTGAATAAATACGAGTAGACTCTCCCATTTTTTTCTTTGCAAGGCGCAAATAGTAACCAATTAAAGAATTTTATAAGTAAACGGCACAATTTTCACATTTACATACTAACTGGAAATTATTAATTACCAATCATCTAACACACTAGATGATCACTTAACAGTACGCCAGAGAGGTAAAACGGGATATATTAGATAAATGTTTTTACTTTTGAAGACTGGACCATGGCTAATCCTCAAATTTTTCGTGTTTTTATATAAGAAATAAATATCTTACAAGTATGATGCCTACTTTATTTACGGCATATTGAGAACAGCATTAAAGCGTCAATTATTCAATAGGTAAATGTCGGACAAAATATAGACCCGGTGCACAACATACTAACTTATAGTGCCCAGTAACTGCACAGTATATTATACTTAAGGTAAGCTATATAATTTACAATAATTAGGTACATATTCTATTAAAATTTTCACTAATTCTATTTTCCTTGCAAGGAGATTACAATCTTTCATTACTTAAAGTAAATTAAGAGAACAAGCAAGTAATAACGCAGAAGCCTTCACTCTCTTTAAATACGAACATTTTAAAGAGGTTTTTCGTTTTGTTTTGAAGGCAGAAAATGTGTACGGCTAATACACTTGTACAGTGCGAATGTTCTATGCGAAACCGTAAGCACATAACCAAATATATTGCAGAAGTACATTCGCTATTGTAATTCAAACGTTTGTGCATGAGAGAGAGAGAGAGAGAGAGCAAAAGTTGAGGGAATAACAAACATTATTCATCAAAAGCAGTCTTGTATACTCGCTTTTGGAATAGCAGCAGATAACGGTCTTTGATTCACCAATCAAGTATGTAAGCAAAACGAAATTTAGCTCTCCCTTTTGATGGTGCACTCAATTAAGCTAATTCACTAGCCAATTCACTGCAAAACCTCAACTCCCGGTATTTTAAGCGTAGCCATACCACAGACCTGGCAAATTTGACATGATTTTAACAATCCTTTAGTTTTCTCAGCATGGGGTATCCCAAACGACAGGATAATCATCGATTATGGAAGATCAGTGGCCGTTTACCACTACCGCAAAATTGAACAGAATACTCTAAAATAGCGCTGCGTCAATGACTTACTCAAGAGCCGGCAAGGAGTGGAGCTGGCAGTGAAATGACGGAATGCAGAAATGGGGTCTGAATTTCTGGCATACAAGACAAAACGCTCCGGCGGCCACGAACAGCCCGCTTCACCGGGATCGCGAGGACCTCAACAAATACCGCGCTCGCAACAGGCTTCAACCACCTTTTGACAACTGGGGACCTAATTTTAATTCTTCAAAGTGAACGCGAGCTGCATGATATTTTGAGTAATATTTTGAGATAATTAATGTGCTTTGAGAAAGTAGTCAAAATACGAATTAACAATAGGATTTTATTAATATCTCTTAATTTCTTTTTCTTTTGTAAAAACAGAAGAGTAGAGTGAAACTTTCTTGCCAAATATCTTTAAGTTTTAACGCGCAAATAAAGTAACAAATAAGCGTTGATAAAAATACTATTCCTAACGTTGTTTCGCGGCCAGTTATTATTATTTACAACACAGGTCTAGGATAAACACATTATAAATATTTAAGCAAACGAAAATAAAATTTTTCATTAATATAAAGTAAAATACGACAGAAAGCCTCACACAGTCAGGCTACACGAGCGGGAGGCGCTCAAACATTGGCGGTATTTGGAGTTCTTTAAACTAATACGTTTGTTTTACTGAAAACAAATGGTGTCAATACTTTTCATAAAAAATAATCGTTCTTGCTAGATTTCATGAATGTTATCATTCCTCAACATACGTTAAATTAATAAAAAATTGGCTTACCACTATACATAAACATTTAAAGAAGGAAACAAATCAGTACTTCAAGCTTAAAACATATATTATCAGGGTACATAACAGTGCAGGACAACTGACTGCCATAAAAAAAGTAAAACTGAATAGGCATTTGACTCTTGTGATGGTATGACATATTAATAGACAAAATTCCACAATTTAAAATTTGAATTTACAAAATGCTTTTAAAATATACATTTCTTCCCCACTAAAGGATAACTTCACAATAATACTGTACAGACAATATTTCAAGACGTGAATGAGAAATTATGCCGTCATCATACACTTTTTTTTTGCATCAAAGAAGGAACGCACCGCATAACAAATAACTAAACAACTGATATGGGAAGGTAAGGTTTTAAGACAGGAAAAAAGATGTTACTCTTATTTTGCAAAACAACATTCCCTCATTTTGAAGATAATCTTTCTACAGCATCCACTCCAACTCCTAGGAGCTAAACATGTTCGTTCAAAACCTCGGCTAACTAAACATTGGAGAACAATTTCCTTCGATCTAAATTACAAAAAAAAAAAAAAGTAGTAAGTGCAATCTTGATGCTCACCAGCAGCAACAAGGAAAAGACATTCGTTGCCGCACGTACCATTGTCCCCAGACTTCAGTCGTCAGCTTCTCCTATACCTCTTTGACCACTGATTTAACTACCATAATGCTACCTTCTGAGGTATGAAATGATCACTAGATCCGTTCTAGGGGTACGTATGGTTATATATGTATATATATATATATATATATATATATATATATATATATATATATATATATATATATATATATATATATATATATATATATATATATATATATATATATATATATATAAGATGTCTTATATACAATACAATATATGACAACAAATTTCTACAATCAGAAACCAAAGAATTTGCACAGAAGTAATAACAATCATTTTTAGTGATAAAGTCCACCGTCCCAACCAGCGACGGACGGGGAAAATACATTGTAAACTAAAAAATATCGGTAACATACAAGCCGAGTAGCTAACACCAAATGCAAACCCATTCTATACGCCCTTTCGGGATAAAAAAAAAAAAAAATATATATATAAATGGCACAATGCAATTACAAATTTCAAGGCACCAGTATTTCTCTGTCACTGGTTTGCAAGAGGAAATACACTGTAATGAATATTTATTATCTAACGCCAAATGCAAAACCCATTCTACCATACCTACCACTAAGTGAAATAACCATTCATTTACCTGTAGGTCAGTTTTTGCCACATACTCCGTGCCATTTTTTATACTCACAAATATTAAGCCCCAAATATTGATTAATGTTTAATCCACTATTTCCTAGATATAGCGCACTGGATGTAAAACTATATTTATGGCTTAATATTTGTGAATAAATAAATTAAATAAATAAATAAATAAATAAATAAAAAAAATAATCATATACAATATATAATTATAAATATATGTAATATATTTACATTATATATATATATATATATATATATATATATATATATATATATATATATATATATATATATATATATATATATATATATATATAGTTGGTCTCTCCATCAGTGAAAGCAAATAATACTACAATATTGTTGTAGTCAATATTCCGACGGCGGGAGACAATCAATAAAATCTAGATTCAGAGTCGTGTTGGCAATGAATTAACAAAAATGCCATACTGATAAAACTTAAAAAAACAAGCAGTTTGGCGAAGCTGTTCCAAGAAGAGAAGAGAGAGAGAGAGAGAGAGAGAGAGAGAGAGAGAGAGAGAGAGAGAGAGAGAGAAAGACAGTCCACTTACAACTGAGAGCTTCTCTTGTGGTGACAATAATTCTGAGAGTTTCGAGCAAATGTGTAATATTAAAAAGCTAAGTCCTATATTGCGTGTTTTAAGCATTTTAAAAACTTTGCTGTTAAGAATAACACCTTATATACCGAAATGTGTGACAAATGGCAAAAAAATAAATTCAATGCTAGGAAATCTGTCGAGGGAATGGGATGTTACAGGAAATCACTGTCATGGTTAACATGCCACAGGAGTGGTCTGAATCCTCTAAACCATCACTGGGTTCTTCGCTGAAGAACAAGGTGAACAAGTTCCCCTAGATTTGAGAATCTAACTAAAAGTCACTATTGTAGCAAGATCAAATGTTAGTCCTTAAGAGTTAAACACACATACACATACACACACACACACACTCAAGTTTTCTGACTCATTTTAAGCTGAGAGAAATTATTCCACTTACAGCTGGAATGTATAGTATACGGTCTGGCACTGCGACAGTAAGAACCAAGAAAGAGTTTCTTCCAACATCAAAATTCGACAAAAAGCAACCATGAAAAAAAAGTTTCATATTATTCAGCTTGGCTTCGATAAGAACGACATTTAGTTCCAACAGTGTTTAGATTTTGGAAGTCATGTAACTGTTAGTTAGTTTGTCGCAGTTATTATATGGTAAGGAAAACGGATGATTCCAAAAGGCCTGACAGGAAAGCATTTCCCGAGAAGTCTAACGGAAATAATACAACATGAAATAAAGCTCGAGACACAACCGCTTGGACCCTTATTTTATTCAAGGAAAACGAGGGTATGACATGTAAATGTTTCCTTAAAACCCCTGTACCCGTCCTACTGTTGGTCTCAGCAGACTTCGATGTGGGTCATAAATGGGTTGAAAAAAAGAGAGGAAAATATACTCGACATGAGTGATAAATACTAAGTGAAACTATATACTATCATATTTTCAAAGTCTTAAGAAACATCTTTCATCCTGCTCCTCGTTTGGTCTTGCAACTGGCCTGCTTCCTCCGGATTCCCGACTGTAAATGCATAACACGACTTGAAATGTGATCTGTAGGGTTATTACGTATTCCATCTAGAGTAACGTGTCTAGCTTTTGTCTCTCAGCTGGTGTGCTTAAAATTTGTCCGTCCGTGATTTTATACAAAGACAGAGCTAGCTGATAGTACTGGACAACTTTATGTCTTCATAACCTCACTTGAAAAATACGTTCCATTACCAAGTCGCATTTGCTTTCAAGCACACTTACCACATTTAATCGTTCTGAAAAAATCTGGGAATACCTTCTGAAATTAAACTTGAAAAACCCACGAAACACGATGGACACAAAATCACTTTTACATCATTTTTTACCACTTCTAATCATTCTTGAAGTCCATACTTCATTTCCTATGAAAAATCAACCGCCACACCGCCATTTACATTTTATTTCCATTTTAACATCATCACTCCATTCGCGCAATTTGTTTGATAACTTTGGACAAAACAGCCACTCTTTCCTCTGCATGTTCTACTCAACCTTCATCCATTTAATCGTTCTGAAACCTTTTATTTCTAACCCCGAGACCCTGCACAAAATATTCTTTTTAGCTCTTCATAATTTTTATGAATGCCATTTACATTTTATTTCCTTTAACATCATCCTTTTCATGCAATTGTTTGATAACGACCACCACTTCAATTTACTATCGAAACCTACACAAGTATTCAGTCGTCTGTTCTTCTTTCTTTATCAAAGCCTCCTATAAACCATTCAAGGTCCATTAATCAATGTGATGCTTTGTGATCCTAATAAATTCTCTTAGCATCCATAAACAAGTAAAAACATGTGGCGAAGTTTCTTTGGCGCAATCGAGTTTTCTGTACAGCGTATAATGCTGTATGAAACGCTCATCCACCGCCCATGAAACGGCTCAGCCGCGGCCCATGAAACTTTCAGTCACGGACCGGTGGTGGCCTGTATTGTTGGCACCTATAACGGTGCCAGACGCACGATCATGGCTAACCTTAACATTAAACAAAATAAAAACTACTGAGGCTAGAAGGCTGTAATTTGAACTGTTTGATGATTGAGGGTGATGATCAACATACCAATTTGCAGCCCCTAGCCTCAGTAGTTTTTAAGATCTGAGGATGGACAGAGGGAGGACGGACAGACAAATGGCCATCGCAATAGCTTTTTAAACAGAAAAACTAAAATGGATATAAAATCCTCCGGAACCTTCCATCGTCGAAACGTAACTTACACTGGAGGCCAGGGGCAACCACGCACACTACACTGCCATCATCTTATAACTCGGCGTCTTCCCACTCCTTTTCACATATTTATTCATTTTATTCACATTCTCAGCAGTTTGTCAGTCCCCAAGCACTCTTGATTGAACTTATTTCTTAAGACCTGCAACATTGCTATTCCTCTCTTTTTTATCAGGTACATTCAATAATTACCAAATGATTTAGTCAATCGACACAGCCTTGTATTGATTATATATATATATATATATATATATTAGATTATAAAATATATATATATGTATATATATATATGTATATATTATTGTTATTATATATATATATATATATATATAGGCTATATATATATATATATATATATATATATATATATATATATATAAATATATATATATATATATATATATATATATATATATATATATATATGTATGTGTGTGTGTATACATATAAACGTTTACTGCCCTATATATATATATATATATATATATATATATATATATATATATATGTATGTATATATATACATATATATATACATAAAAGACATGTATGTAATAATGTACCAGGAATGCATATATAGATATGGGAAGATGAAGACTCCGTTGGTGCCCCACACTCAGGAATAGTTTTTTCTACAAGGCTGTTCTAAATTACAGACAATTACGAAACAGAGTTCATTAGATTCTTACAAATGACGCGTACTTTCACAGACAGTTCTGCGATGCGTCCAATGGTTGGAGCTACCTACATGATTAAGCTGGCAGTGTTATGACGTGCCAATGTTATCGGTTGTTGGGGTTCGATTTTTCTCCGGGAAAGGCTTTTCCAAATGAAAGCCCCACCAGAACTGTTGCATTACTCACTGAGCCTTATACGTAACTTTGAACCTCTCCTTATTTTCCGTAAACGTTAGTGACCGAAAATCCTATCGTTTTAGGATAGCTAGAAGCGCAAGGATAGTCTCTCCGTCAAAGCTTCACTTATCTTCAGTGCTCTCGAAGCAATGCATTTATATTTCACTGTGTATTTTTGGCCTTCAAGGATACGGATGAAAATGCTGATTCGCTTTATATAGAATTTTTCTTTTATGACGTCGCCTGGGTATTTGAGGGTAAACATTTCTCGGGGAATTATTCCAAATTCCGTTGTTGTATATTCAGAGGAACAAACTCGGGGATATGTAAGAACATATTGCTTGCCAGCCCAGTCTTTACTATTATATCACGATAACTAAAGAAATGGAATAAAGATATCGAGAAAGCAGGTTTTCTGTACGCTGTGAGCTTTAATTTTGTGCATAGGCTTCCATACAACGAGCCACGTGCCAGCATTTAGAAGAGTTTGTTATGTCCCTAGTTCTTTGTACAGCCACGAGAGGACTTCTGGTATCTTTACCTTATTCTACCCTGAGTATGAAGTTCGGCACAAGGTTACTTAATTTACCAAAGAACGTAATGGAATATCCCAAGACTTGATTCCAAAAGGTTAATGTATCATCCAGACCATATCTTTGGCCTTAATGGGAGTTATTATTACGGTTACCAAACACTCCAAATTTAAATTTTCTAGAACTGGAGTTGAGACAAGTGGTTCAAGCCCAAGGTGCAGACAGATCTCTATAAAAACCCTCTGAATGAAGAGAGATTATTGAAAGTGCACATGTCCACTAACTGCACATTGTGAATGAGAACGTGTGCACCACAAGCCAAATCCGAATGTTTTAGGAGGAAACTCCCCAAGAGGAAAAGAGACCGGCTAGACATTGAGATTATATGAGGAAAAAACTTGAAAGAATAGTTTTAATGGGAGATGACTTGGCTGTTTCCGGAAAAACTCAAACTGAGAACCTAGATGCCTGTTCGTTTGTCCCTTCATTGAAAGAAGAAGTTCTTACAGTATTTGTTCTTTTGATATTTACAAGGAAATGTAATTTTTTAAATTAACAGACTTGGCTGTTTCCGGAAATTGTAAGTCCTATATTTCTCGTCTTAAACTGAAATTATATATAAATAAAGGAAAGATACCATTATTGATGCCAAAAAAAGAAAAAATCTCGTTCGTATGTTATCGTGTGTCCCTTCATTTGTACAAAAGCATTGTTGAGACAGAATTCGGCAGCTTAGCGTAAATAAAAACCACCCCATGATAACGACTTTGACGCATTGTTGTCTTTGTCTGATTTTATATTAAGTTTCACTAGATGACATACATAGGATTACTTTTCGTTGGGAACAGATGGCATTTTTAAACCTACATGAGACTGGACAATATTTGGCAGTTTAACAGATTAGCTACCTGAAGTATTTAACAAAATTATCTCTTTTGAAGTATGTTGCAAAAAACTCTTTTTGAGTGATTGTACATGTGCATTATTGAGACAGAATTTTTATCCCAGACGATATTTGGGTCAAGATTAGGTATTTAACTACCTTGAATAATCCGATGAATTCGTCAAAGGGCCCCTACCTAATCCAAGCTGCGTGTCGAGTCTGGCATCAGAGCAACTGGCAGCCGCGTGTTTAACACCAAAGTTGATCTTTAACTAACAAAGTAAACGGTAACTTTATCAGTTTATTCTCAACGTCTAAATGATTTTACATACTATTATTGATCAAGTCCTTTAAGTTTTTAGTATAATGAACGCACTACACTGTTACAAGACCAAAAAGGTAAGACACCAGTATGTCGTCAAAGCATTCAAGAAACGAAGGTTGTCTTGAGCCTTTGATCAACTTCTGAAGCCTCCTGGGTCCACTTCAGTCAGAGTGAAGAAAATGAATACAGACGACTAAGTTCTATGGTGTGGGCAGCTATATCATTTTGCATAGAGATTGTAAAAGCAGGTAAAATCAAAGAGTTTCCTCATATTAATGGCATTTACTTGGGTCATTGTAGTAGTTTTTTACGGTTTTTAACTAACTATATATATATATATATATATATATATATATATATATATATATATATATATATATATATATATATATATATATATATACATTATATATATATATATATATATATATATATATATATATATTTTATATATATTATATATATATATATATATATATATATATATATATATATATATATATATATATATATATATATATATATATTATACACACACACATGCCTAATTATGTGCATGACTTTTGCTGTGCCTAACCACACAATCAGATTTGATGTACGGCATATGTGCACCAAATATTCAAATAAAAATCATCCAGTACAAAGAAAGAAAATACCTCCTGTGATGAAATGAAAATTAATGCAGCCTTAATACCAGAAACATTAAGTATGAAAGCATGCATTGTTGAAGCAACAAGAGCCACAGCATAACAATGGTTAACTTGCGATACAAGTTTTCAGAATAAGAAAATGACTAAAATGAAAATATGTTCAAAACTCAAAATGTAAAAGCAAAGAGCAATAAATTGAAACGTATTTTCTAACACCTAAGAATTTTAATTTCTTATCAAGGGCGACAGAAATCTAGTTAAGAAAGCGGACCATTGAATATGATTTTCTTTTCAGAATAAAAAAGGTTTTGTGAGAACAGAAGTTAACCACTTCCCTTCATTATGCAAAAGCCTGTGAAACAAATGTTGCTTGAGTTACATTTTCCCACACAATATAAGTTGCTTCTCCTCCGCAGGTACACAAAATAAATGAACTTTTTATTCCAGCGTACGCGCCGCAATTATAGCTCGGCCAATATTCAGACTTAAGAAAATGAACGATAATTTAAAATATGTTCAGGTCACATGCACGTTAATCTCATGCGCCATAAATTCGGGTGATTTTCAAATTAACAACGTCCTGTGATATTACCCGAATCCCTCGTCGACCTCTGAGCTCAGTCTCAGGGTAGCCAAGGAAATGAAAATTACCTTTGCACTCCAAGTTAATGGGGCTCATCAAAAGGCAGCACCTTTCCCATTTTTATTGTGGCTTTTGTAACAGACATTGCGTGAAATATTTCTAAATAGTTATCATCATAATACCAGTATTTTATAACACTGTGCAGGAATCTAATAACAGTAGGATTTATTCACAAAGTTATATATCTTAGTTCAACCAGACTACTGAGCTGATTAACAGTCTCCTAGGGCTGGCGTTAGGATTAGATTTATTTTACGTGGCTAAGAATTAACTGGTTACCTAGCAGCGAGGCCTACAGCTTATTGTGAATCCGGGACCACATTATGACAAGAAATTAATTTCTATCACCATAAATAAATTCCTCTTAATTCTTCATTGGCCAGTTGAGAGTCGAACGCTGGGCCAACAGCGCGTGCTAGCTGAGAGCTCTACCCACCCATCCAATGAAAAACTTATACATACATACATACATACATACATACATACATACATACATACATACGTGTGGAATTTTATTCATAATGAGCTGGGAATGTGAAACCTTCCCTGACATAGTACAATACATTTATAAATGGCCATGTGAATTAATACCATTTCCTTGATAACATGATTTTGAATTTCCTGCTACGTTAATAGGTAAGCTAACAATTACTATGTCTTTACAGCATTTATTTAAGACTACTCTGCAAACTGAGCTAGACTTTACGTAACACCGCTTAAAAAAATTGGCACAGGAGGACCTACAGTATGTTACAGGTACACCGTACCCACAGTAAAAGCTCAAAATTTTGCTGCAAAATTTATACTTTGTTTATAAAGAAACGCAGGTTTATGTTTCATCAGCAGTAACTCGTATTCGATACTGAAATATATATATATATATATATATATATATATATATATATATATATATATATATATATATATATATATATATATATATATATTTATTTTTATTTATATATATATATATATAATATATATATATATATATATATATATATATATATATATATATATATATATATAACTGGTGACCAATTAGTATCTATGGAAACATTAACTCATGGAAGAAAAGTAAGAGATGAAACCTTACGGAACAATAAATGGGTCAATAAATTGCAATGAAACGCAAAATATGCTGCTCATCGAAGATCAAATTAGTATTCACGGAAAAATAGGCGTAAGGAAAAAAATATAATTAAACCAAATGTCAATAAAAACAACTTGAGGAGGATCAAAGTTGAAAAGTAACTATTGCATATATAAAAATTTAATGTATACTTTCAATGCAATATTACTTATACCTTCCCCAACACAATACATTAAAATTAGCAAGAAATCCTATTCTGTTTAAGGCGGTGTGGAAGATTTTGAAAAAATGAGCTTAGATTTTTGAAAACCAGCTGAGATTATTCGGAATAATCTGGGGAAGGAGGGCATAAGGTTTGCAAAGAAAAACATCTTACAAATTACAAAAGATTGTTGTCATGTTCGTTGTCGTCACGGACTGCATAGCAATATCTACTCAGCTGTGAAAAACGTAAAATTCACTTTCCATTCACTAAACGATAATGGACTCTTGCACCACCTTTCGCAGGCATCAAAAGAAAAAACGATTTTATAAAGCATATAATTATATACAATGAAAGGCCAAATGAAGAACACATCTTTGAAAATAGGAAGGAGTACTATCCTAATTGTAGTGCATGAAAGGCATATCAATAAAAATTACGCAAGAATTAATTAGTATAACAATTTTCAATGTACAGCCCATAAAACAAGAAAATAATGCTAGAGTCATTTTCAAGTGAAGCCTTGGTTTCAGCAGGTAGCTTTATTTTCTTAATCAATTCACCTTTATGAGTGATGTTAAGCTATTTAACTGGGAAGAAGAATAAAGGTAAATAAATAAGATTAGCGCCAATGATAAAGGGATCCATTATATCTATACATGACTAAAAAGAGATTTTAACCAATAACATCTAAAATAATCTTCTTTTTACGGCAAATCTTTTGTCAAACGTCACTACACTTCGTGATCATTAGAGGATCACGACGACTTCCTGCATTGACTTGTCTTCAATTTTTAGCACGTGCAGACCAATCAATGAGGTCTTTGTTAGGCAGCGGGGCAGCTATTATCACAAAGGTTCGACTCAGAAAAGTAGGGAAAGTTTTTCTCTTTAAAAATTAGATGGCAATTATATAAAAAAAAATTAGAAACGCCACCTACAAATCACCGTTAATCTATAAACTTACAAAAATGACATTTCTGAAAGGAAAATCTGGGTATAGCTTCATTAAATCAAATCATCAAGCAAACATGTTTTTGACAACCACCCCAAAAATTTCCAATTCCTGGTGACTTCTCACAGCCCAGAATAAAAGGAGAATAAATAAAGAGTAAAAATGGGCCGAAGTTTCTTCGGCACAATCGAGTTTTCTGTACAGCCGCTACATCGTAAAAATCAAGGCCACCGAAAACAGATTTATCTTTCGGTGATCTTGGTATAATGCTGTACGAGCTGCGGCCCATGAAACTTTTAATCACGGCCCGGTGGTGGCCTATCCTATATAGTTGCCAGAAGCACGATTATTACTAACTATAACCTTAAATAAAATAAAAACTACTGGGGTTAAAAGGCTGCAATTTGGTACCTTTGATGATTTGGGTGGATGATCAACATACTAATTTGCAAACCCTCAGCCTCGTGCAGTTTTTAAGATCTGAGGACGACAGAAAGTGCGGACGGACAGACAAAGCGGCACACCAGTTTTCCTTTACAGAAAACTAAAAACTATAACTTGTCAGCTCCTACAACGATGTGCCAAATGACATGCAGCTTGTAAATTAATAACATTATTTTTCTTCTCAAGACCTGTTATTCTTTCTTCTTTGTAAGAATTTCACACACTAGTGTTGATGATAAACATCCCTCCGTCCCAATCAAACACATGTCCATAACTCCACTGATGTGACGACTGTGTAACAGCGAATGTGTTACTGTTCCTAGGCACTAAACTCATGCGGCACAAACACACAACAATAAAATATAGCAGCAATTATGATATATATATATATATATATATATATATATATATATATATATATATATATATATATATATATATATATATATATTGTGTGTGCTGCATCAGTCGTCACATCAGTGGAGTGTATGAATACTGTATGCGTTTGATTGGGACGGGGATGTTTACATCAACGGGACTGAAGTTGGTGACAGGTTCTTACTTAATTCTTACTTAAAGGAAAAGATATATTTAAAGAAAAATATTATTTATTTCGTTTTGCTTTTTATTTATTCTACTTTTTATTCTGGGCTGTGAGAAGACACCAGAATTGAGATTTTTTTGGGGGGGCGGGCTGTCAAAAACATGTTGTTAATGGGAAGACAGTTACTCGGGAAACAAGAGATATGTAGACAAGGCCACTAGTGGTAGACAGAAGATTTTGTTATGTCTTGAATATTAATAAAGATGTTTTAGAGTATGTGTAAAAAAACTAAAACATACATAACACACTCACTGTATGTGTATATATAATATATATATATATATATATATACACATACACATTATTATTATTACACACACATATATATATATATATATATATATATATATATATATATATATATATATATATATATATACTGTATATATAGTATAACATATATACACTATATACATATATATATTATATTATATATACACATACAGTGAGTGTGTGTATGAGGTGGTTTATACATACTCTAAAGCCCAGATCTTAATTTATTTATTATTCAAGACGAGAATTAAGTCTGCATGCATATGCCTTACTAGCGCCCTGGCAATGCAAAGCAAATTCCTCAGAGCACAATTCCCTGAGTAGCTATCTTCCCATTTTTTCTCCATTTTTTTGTTTTTAATATATGAACTCGCCTTCTGTAGCCCGGAGGGCACGTGGAGCAGCAATAAATCAACTGCAGCAAAACAGAGCATTCAATTTCCTCATATGGTAAACAAAAAATCTCCTTGGGAGGCCATTTCTGAGGTGCACTTAAATTGTAGTCTTGAGATCGTGTTTCTGGCTGTGTAAGCCAAGGGAGAGACTTTGATAACCCTGTAAATACCTCAACAACAGAAGAGCGGCAGACCAATCATGTACCTCGTGAGTTGTTATTGTATATATATATATATATATATATATATATATATATATATTATATATATATATATATATATATATATATATATATATATATATATATATATTTATACATGTAATATATATAAACAAATATAAATTTAAATTTATATATATATATTATATATATATATATATATATATATATATATATATATATATATACTATATATACTTTCAGCATTAAGCAGCCTCATGACAGGGGTGACTAGCGGAAATAATACAACTGTCGTTGCCATCATACTTAGCTGATGAATTGTGGATGAAACCCTGTACAGAAAACTTTCACAACAATGACCGCTTATTGCACTTGCACAGAAGACTCATCAGTAGGCAACGAACCTACTGTAAACACAATGCACCATTCACCTGTAGCTTAGTTTCCATAGCCATAATAAGCTCATTTTTCCACCATAATAAGTCTCTCCTTGCAAACACGTTCAGATTTAGCAGTTTCTGGCAGGTTTTTTTCAGTACCCTAATCAATACATTGTACCATTTGGTAAATATCAACCATTCCACACTCCAGTCATGATTCATTTCTATCTCAACTTTGTATCTGTATTTAACCATGAAATACAGCAACCATCATATATACCTGGCCCCAGCCCCAGTTTTACAGTAACCCAATATTCTATCTAAATATATATATTTATATATATATGGTTCCAACACACCTCAGTTTTACAGTAACCTAGTAATAATCACTCAATCTAAAGGTTCCAACACACTAATTTCACCACGAACATTACCCATCTAAACTTCTTATCATTCACCTCAACGCTCTCACATTACCCATCTATACTTATCATTTATTTTTCTAAATATCACAACTTTCATAATTAGCTTGATCTTTTATTTTCCATAAACTTCACTTCTCCATAATTTTTGAGACTGATCCACATTCAGTCTTCCTGTAAACTTCTCTCCCTATCAGTCCTCTGTAATCGGTATTCCTTTCTCACTAAAATCGTATCACAAACTTTCACTGATGTACTTACATTATGGCCCTAAAATTTTCAGTAACCTCTACCATCTTGACTTTTACACAGCAGCAATTATTCCCTTACTCGTTCCTTCAGAATCTTTCTCATCCAGACATAACCCCACAGCCACCAATCACATCTTCTTGACCACCGCAGCACAGTATCGCGCCGCTAATCCTATCCACGCTCATATCGTTTCATCTTATCAATTTCTTAACTGCCTTCTTCATATGCTCTGAACTGCTTTCACTTCCAGACAGCATCTGTCAATTTCACCTTTAATTGGGATCCATTTGCTCATTCATTCCTTTCAATAGTTTTACTGCCCTGTACGGCATGTAACTTCATTGTTAGAAGTTTTAACCTCTCTGTAACGTGCATTTTCGAATCTCTCAAAATTGCATTTCTATCCATTTGCGTCATCAGCAGAACTTCACGCACATCTTTCCCTCAAAACAGTGGATTCATAGACACGATTAATTTTCTGGAAGCCCAATGCTCTTCCAAAATCGTGCCTCCTGTCCTTTCTCACTTTCTCATTTAATATATATAACCATGTACACATTAATGAAAACAAAATACAAACGCTACAAGACCTTGCACGCTTAGAGTACCGTATAAAAAAATTGAGTGGTATGAGGGGAAAAAAAAAATACATAAAATTAACATTTAAGATGTCCTTTATAAAAAATGAATTGTGGTGCTGTACTTGAACGCACACCCACAGAAACATACATACATACATACATACATACATACATACATACATACATACATACATACATACATACATACATACATGCATACATACGTGTATATACATATATACATATATACATATATATAAATATCTATGAACACATATAAGTATATTATATATAAAATATATATACATCTATATATATATATATATATATATATATATATATATATATATATATATATATATATATATATATATATATGCAATCTAACGCTAACTGAGAATAAACGTTAATGTACAACCCCGTCCTTAGGAAAGAAACCACTAGAGATAACACTTATCAAATGTAAATCAGCCGTTACGGTATAACTGACTGACTGATAGTTATCTAGCGTTGCAAAATAAAAAAATGGAGTTGCAGTATACTGCTAATTCCCGTAACACATGCATGCCGAATCGTCGTAAATTTCCATACCATCGGAAGATTTTACAATATCAGAGAGATATTACTCACTGCCCCGTGAACTGGGTCTCACACCAGACTTGAGCCTGACTACTTGAATCCGACATAACGTAATATCAGGTTTGTATTATATGCTTATCACGATGGGGATATTAATGTCTTCGTGCTCCAGTGGAGGAGCAAGTTGCATGTTTAATAGCTGATACCAATTTCATTCCCGGTTATCGGCATTTTTCGAAATAATTTTCGATTTTTGTCTTTGCAGTTGTGATGGCCCCGAAAATCAGCTTCAGGACTGAACATTAAATAACCTTTGTTGAAGGACACAGATAGAGACTTACTGAGGATTCTTTAACATGAGTGTCAGTGCATTGCTTTCATCATCTGAGGTATGTACTTTGTGCCAAACTGTCAGCACCTAAAAACTACTGAGGCTTGAGGGCTGCAAATTGGTATGTTGATCATTCACCCTCCAATCATCAAACATACCAAATTGTAGCCCCTCTAGCCTTAGTAGTTTTTATTTCATATAAGGTTAAATTTAGCGGTGGTTAAAGTTTCATGGGCCCGCAGCTCATGCAGCATTATACCGAGACCACCGAAAGACAGATCTATTTTCGGTAGCCTTGATTATACGCTGTACAGAAAACTCGATTGCGCCGAAGAAACTCCGGCGTAATTTTTACTTGTTTATTATCGCATCTAATGCCATGTGAAGCAGTCTCCATAAAATTCCCCCACTCATGTCTTTCCTGTGCTTTATCTTCCGTAAATCTCCACTCATCTCCAGCCTCCCTTCTTATACTTCCCATACAAGCTGGCGTACGTCTCCCAACTTTATCCAGCTATTATAGTGGCCCACGGAGCCCAGTTGATATTAAGTTATTATTCTCCTAGGGGTTGTACGAAGGATTCTCCTAGGGGTTGTACGAAGGATTCTCTTAGGGTGGTTGTACGAAGGATTCTCTCAGGGGTTATACGAAGGATTCTCTTAGGGGTTGTACGAAGGATTCTCCTCGGACATGTACAAAGGATTCTCTTAGGGGTTGTGCGAAGGATTCTCTTAGGGGTTGTACGAAGGATTCTCTTAGGGGTGTACGAAGGATTCTCCTAGGGGTTGTACAAAGGATTCTCCTACGGGTTGTACGAAGGATTCTCCTACGGGTTGTACGAAGGATTCTCCTAGGGGTTGTACGAAGGATTCTCCTAGGGGTTGTACGAAGGATTCTCCTAGGGGTTGTATGAAGGATTCTCTTAGGGGTTATACGAAGGATTCTCCTACGGGTTGCACGAAGGATTCTCCTAGGGGTTTTACGAAGGATTCTCCTAGGGGTAGCACGAAGGATATGACCAAACCATCTTCACCTCCTTTCATTATCACATCATCTATTGTGAAACTTCAATAATTTCCCTTCTGGTTTCACATCTTACTTTATCCTTCCATCTGACTCCTGATATTAGTCTTAAAGCTTTATTCTCAAACCGACATATAATCTTTTAGACATAATTTGATTGTTAAACGATGATTTATGTAAGTTTAGCAATACAGATTGCCCTTGACTTAAGTATAATCTTGCTTTCGTATGTGATTCCAACTTCTTGACAGAAAAATCTTCATGTTTGGAGGCGAGACAATATTTTCAAAGTACCGACATAAAAAAACAATGGTCATCATTTAAATTGGATTACTTATTTCCTCTTATACAGGCAGAAGTTTTACTGGCGTAACCAAGACTAATGAACCCTCCAGCATTATTTTAAGTACTACCCGCGTGAGAAATCTGGAACGGAACTGTTGCTAATGGTAAAGAAGCCTCTTCTGAGAAATAAGTAACAGTACGAGAACGGACGGGATACAAGCATTTTTCATGAGCGGTCATTTATCTCTTAAGATGGAAAATGTTTCTTTACTTCAAGGGTCAGGACACGTCACCTTGCTTGTTCATTTTTCACGGACCGCTTTCACATTCTCTCTCTCTCTCTCTCTCTCTCTCTCTCTCTCTCTCTCTCTCTCTCTCTCTCTCTCTGTCTCGTTGCCCAGTGGAAAACCATTCAATAGCAGTTTTTCCGTGTATATGAAGCAAATGTTGCTTCCATATTAAAAAAAATTCTTTGTTCGAAAGATGATCCTCGATTGTGTTTGAGTACGTGCGTGTGCGTATGTACAACATTTATCAACTTGCCATAATCGCTTTTATTTCTGGAAAAAAAATCGAAACATTCTCTATCAGAGGCATTTACCGTTAGCTTTCTCTAAATAGATATTTATATACTTATTAAAACAATGGTCAAAAACGGTGTCACCAGAGCTCAGTCAATGCCAGCAATAGTCACACAACAATTACGGCCCAATAATGATTCGTTACGAACTTAATTACGAACTTCCAGGTGAAACGTAGATTAACCCTCACCTACTAGGAGGTGAATAGGAACCAGAATTTCAGATCTTCTCTTGAAACGTAACCTGCGATTCCAGCAATAACTGCATGCTCGTTAAATGGGCTAAACGCAGTACGCGCTTGATAGCTATAAAGATGGATGTAGAAATTGGCTCGAAATAGTTCAAGAAATAAAACATAAAGGTTACTTGCACGAACTCTCCAGCGTTGGTGCGATTTCGATCCAAATCACATACCTGTTGGAAAAGAGAAAAGAAATAAGCATGATGGGTAGGAAAGAGAGAAATTCACATCTAAAAGCACAAGAGCACAAAATTGCACTTAATGTAACCCTTTCATCAGTGCAACCTAAAATCACGAATTCAGTACACTAACAAAGTGTGCGGGTCAAGTGATTGTAGACAATGCTCCCGATATAAACGTTGGTTCAACAATCTTGAACTATATGGGTTAGGAAAAAAAAAAACAATACCGAGCTGCTATTGAAAATGAACGTTGGAAAATGGAATGTGTGTTTCTTTACAAACATTATAAAACACAGCATTATCTGGAAATGAATCTAAAATTCAGTCAGTATTACTGCAGAATGAAAACCATACCACAAATGCTGCCACTTTCTGAAAATCAGTCCACAAGTTCAAAGTTGCAGAGTGAAAATAATATCATAAAATACCGCCATTTCTGAATCGATTATCACAAATTTATTGTGGTTAGTGGATAAAAACATAAATGCGGAGCGCAACTTTTGTCAATAAATACACATATGTAATAATCGTTGAGAACGAGGGTCAAGAAACAAAGAAATCCAGCCCACGCACGTACGTGAAAACAAAGAAGGAAGAAAAAATTAAGCGTTAGACGCTAATGACCACCTAACCTGTTGCATACCTTTTCCTCCGCTGATGCCAGAAGTGCCCTCCTCATTGGAGAGGTCAAGACAAACACAGTTCGCACCGTCATTTATTACCTCTCAAAACTGCATGGAGCGTTTATGCGACTTTTCACGAGCTTTATGAATACTTATGCTCCTTCCCGCATTCTCAAGACAGTGCACGTATCTGGGTCCTCTTTTGGCGAGACATTTACATGTACTGCAACATCGTCGGAAAGTCTTGCCGCTTCAGGTAAGATCAAACATTTCATAAAATTTCCGGGACACTTCAATAAGAATCGGCCCCACTTTAGTCAAATGATTTATTACAAAATAGGAACAGTTACCATTCAAAAAGAATTATTAGAATAAATGTTAAAAAGTTAATCCAGCCTTATAGTATTATTTTCAACACAGAAAAGCTAATTGAAGAATTTTACAAAATTCTTTTCAGTCACCAATGAACGAACTTTAAAAAGATGGGTATTAGCAGGAAATTTCAGTCAGCATCATAACTGAAGTAAATGTATCAATAATAAATCAATCTAAGGACTTGAAAAAAGATTTGGTTAACACAATTCTATAACAAAAAATTTTAAAGGGTCACGGGAATTATTATTCCTACAACCGAACGTTAGTACGGAAAATATCACTCAACCCCTTACACTAAGGCAAATGCTTCAAACACTCCATAACATACTATCATCGTAATTAAAACGTTCTAATCTTATTAGGCTAAAAGATAGGAAAATATCTTAAAATGTTCTATCGGAGTTTACAATGACGTCTCTCTCTCTCTCTCTCTCTCTCTCTCTCTCTCTCTTCTCTCTCTCTCTCTCTCTCTCTCTCTCTCTCTCTCTCTCTCTCTCTCTAGTTACATGGGTCACCTCCACTACCCAAACGCCTTGAAGAGGCGAGCATGTAACTCAACTCGTTCATTGTACTGCAGAAAAAGATAAATTGCGAGTGTCTTGTCCATTTCACATTATGTAAGCAACATCTTGAAATATAAAAGAGCATGCGAAGTATAAGAGGAGCAATCTTGTCGAAGCGTTCAAAAGATAATAAGGGTTAGGCCGCTATTTTGCATAACGGAATCACAGGCTTTAATGGTCCGCCGTGGTTTCCGATGATGAGTATATCACTGCACTTGAAGGCATTCCTCGACCTCCCAATGACCTAGGCCTCCCTTGACCCCATGATTCTTCATTCTCGTGACTACAGATCAAAGGGACCGTTTGGAGGAGAGGCCGCTAATCCCTTCCTTCACAACAAAGACCAAAGATGATGGGTGCAATGGAAAGAAAGTATCCCTTGTTTACGCAGAACAAAGCATCCTTTGTGTTTACCATTGAGAGCTTTCTGTGATGACTGAGCAGTTCGTCAGAGAAACTATCCAATTTCACCATATATTTACAAAAGGTCTGACATCAGTGAACGAAACCCTTATTATTTTCATAACGGGCAATATGAACAAGTTAGCGGAGTACGATCATGCATATTAAGGAGGACTTGCAGCAAACCTGCAATTTTGAACTGAAACGAGAGAGAGAGAGAGAGAGAGAGAGAGAGAGAGAGAGAGAGAGAGAGAGAGTTAGTTGCCAAGTACTAACGGTCATGAGTTCGACAAAAGGACACGGTGTGCGAGAAAGTTCCATCTAAAAACCCATCGCCTGATATCGCCTCATCCATCATAATACCTTAACAAGAAGATCAGGTGCGCAGGTCCTCAAACAGTGGGATGGCTTCGGGTACGTAAAACCCCCCAATTGTTCAGTTGCGATCCATCATTCCCATCGGCTAATATCATGACACTTACGTTGCAGTCATTTGAAACCTTCATGCATTTGTCTCCAACATTTCCAAAGTATTGATGGAGAGGGTGATGGCACCAGGATCCTGAGGGTGTGGTGGGAGGTTTGAGGTAGGAGAGGCAGGTAAGAAGAGGTAAAGGCACAAACCTCGTGGGAAAATTCCATACTTGAGAGGAAGAGAGAAATTAAATATATTCATTCATATAGTTGGTAACCCAGTATTAAATCAACAAGGGTCAACAGAGTCTACTGGCCAGTGCGAAAACTCTAGTGAAAACAAATACATGATAAATGGACGTATAACAATTTTTTTGACAACCTCGAATCAAAGAAGCAAAGGCCAAGTAAGCCAAGAACAAAATAGAAGAAAATAAATCAAACCAAAGCTGCTAATAACGAGATGTAAGCAGGGCAAGGAGTTCCTTTAATAATCGAACTAACGGTTAAATGTCCACAATTAAGGGACTACCATTTTCATAAAAAAAAAAAAAAAATTCTCTCTTCACATTCCTAGTGTTATTAAAGAAGTGGAAGTCTGTGCACACCACAAGAACATTTATAATGAAAGGAGTAGTGCCATGTTTGTTGGATCCTTACATGTCATGACATCACCTTAACTACAAGACATACCTTCAGCAAAGCAAACATGTACCTGTCTATCATAGAACCCGCCTTGTTTCTTCAATGAATCTGGGGGATAACATACACACACACGCACACTCACAGAAGAGAGAGAGAGAGAGAGAGAGAGAGACCGAGAATTGTTGGCAACTTGTGTACCTATGCATAGCGAATAACCACTATTAAATAACCACTATTGAAAAGTCGCCTCATTAACACATATCATAATAATTCTGATATTTAGACGAAATTTATAAACGTATTTAGCCTGCATATCGGTCCTGTACTGTACAGTACATATATATACATGTACTGTACATATATGTACAGTACATCTATGTATATGTGTGTATGATTATATATATATATATATATATATATATATATATATATATATATATATTATATAAATATATATATATATATGTATATTATACATATATATATATATATTATATATATATATATATATATATATATATATATAAATATAAATATATATATATACATACATATATATATATATATAATATATATAAAATGGAATATATAGTTCGGCGGTCAGCGATTCGGCCTGAGCAGCAATATGACCTTTTTCCTGACAGAGCGGTTATGAAAGTGAGATTGGGGTTTTCAAGTGGATAAAGAGAATATAAAGAACAAGCTTTAACAGATCATACTTAGGTCTTGGGTTTATGTAAGGCATAAATATTGTATTCTTTTGTCCTTTTTAATTACAGAGCAAATTCCTAAACCTTGTGCTCCTATTTCTGATAATGTTAAAAGTCCAGTGACGTGTTTTACCTATTCGATAAACACGCAGTTTCTTTTAACGCCTTCTCTAGAATGACTGGAAGATTTAATAAAAATTAAATGCCTTGAATATGCTGAAGAATGATAACAGCTGGTGAAACTACAACGTTTGATTAAATGACTGATGTACTCTGGCGTCAATGACTATACTCATTGATGCCGACACAACATGTCTACTGACAAACACATTGCGAAGTCAAGTGCAGAAAAACGGTTACTGGGATCATTGGCTCAATTAAAGGAACGCAGCGACACTTGAAAAGGAAAAATGGTGAAAGTGGAAGGGGTGTAAAGATTTAAAATCCTTAATGAGGAGAAAGCAAATCTGGTAGAAGTTAAACATACCTTAGTTTAACTAGACAACTGAGCTGATTAACAGCTCTCGTAGGGCTGGCCCGAAGGATTAGACTTATTTTACGTGGCTAAAAACCAATTGGTTACCTAGCAACGGGACCTACAGCTTATTGTGGAATCCGAACCACATTATACCGAGAAATGAATTTCTATCACCAGAAATAAATTCCTCTAATTCTTCATTGGCCGGCCGGAGACTCGAACTCGGGCCTAGCAGAGTGCTAGCTGAGAACTCTACGTAAATCTGGTAGAAAATGACGAATGTAATCTAGCTTCATGAACTGGCAACGGTATGACCACGTCTGATTGAGAAACTGCGTACAATGAGACTTCCTACAATTAAAGAATTACCTTTTGAGAGTTTGTTGATATTTAAAGAAAACTATGACAAAAATGTTTGCTTTAATTGGTATTAGCAATGGTAGATTAGTATTTCAGTTGTCTGCTAAGGTGATACAAGAAAAGGTGAAGTCAGATATAGAACAGTTCAATACGTGGAGTCATGAAGATGGATGGCAAGAGCACGCAAATACCGAAAACGCCAATGGCATTTCAATATATATATGTACATACATATACATATACATATATATATATATATATATATGTATGTGTGTGTGTGTGTGTGTGTGTGTGTGTGTGTGTGTGTGTGTGTGTGTGTGTGTAAATAAACGACTATTAAATGAAAAGTTTATGTTTGTATGGTTATCGAGTAAGCCTTCAGCTGACTGCATTTCAGTACTCTGATTCCTAGTACTTTAACGGTAACGGTAACTATTTTCTTTTCTAGAATTCAGTTTAACTCCCGCGTAACAATACGCTACTGTTGCCGTTAAGTTACTGAATGGCGACAGTAGTATATTGTGTTGGTGAGGTTCAACTCCAATTGGTAGGAAAAAAATTTCAAAGTTGGGCTAGTGGTTGCCTTTCTCTGTATACGGATTCGGGAGGATTGAAGTGCTCTAGGTCCGAGGCGTACTCGATGGCCATAAAAATAAAAAAATATTTCAATAATTGTCAATTGATATATATATATATATATATATATATATATATATATATATATATATATATATATATATGTAAATATAATTATTATATATATATATATATATATATATATATATATATATATATATATATATATATATATATATATATATATTTTTTTTTTTTTTTAATACAAGATCAACCAACTGACTGTAGAGTATAAAAGTGGTACTACCTGGCTACTGCTGCCTAGCAAGGAATAATGGCTTACGCTTCTATTACACTGTATTCCAAAGCAGAGGTGCACCGAGAGGAGGCCTGGTAACTCTTTACAGGTGAAATTTCCAATAAATGGCAGATTAGCATATCATTTTTAAACCTAGGTAAACACGTTCATTAACCGAGACTTGATACTGCAGTGGTCATATGAAGCCCAATCAGGTAACTGCTTATCCAGGAGGTATCCACTGTTTAATGCATCCTAAGCCAAAGACATAGCTATAACTCCACTCGGATTCCAGGAGAGAAATATAGGCTAACGATTCTTAATTCTCCGAGTAGTGTGAGTTACTGAATGGCCAGGCCCTTGTGAATTGCAGCCCCATACCATCAGTCTGTGGATTGTATGGGGTGGCAGAAGATACTAAGTGAATGATAACTGACGCTCTTGTAAGGAAAAGAAGTTGGATGTTTTGGAACTTGGTGAAACAAAGGCGAAAGAGCAGTGTACCGGAATGTAAAGGCAAAGAATGAGTGTATTTGGGTTAGGGTAAAAACTGTAAGATAGGACGGATCTGAAATTGTACAGAGAGAAAGACTCTGGTGGCCTGGTAGAACAAATATGTGTTAGTCCAAGGAAAGAGTTACAGTCAGGAATGGAAACGAATAAGGGGTTAGAGAATGTTTCTGGGAGGGAGAATACAAGAGGTTGGTTGTGCTAAGTAATTTAAAAGCAAAGGCAGGTGACAGAGACAGAGATGGCACTGCAGACAGTTAGAATTCCTAGGAAAATAAGAAAAGAGGGTCTTGTGGAAATGTATTGGGAAAGCATGGAATCTTCTGAGTCAACTTTATAATTAGAGTTATGACAGAATGGGAACAGGAGTAAGTGGACGTGACTGACAATAAAGGAGAAGGAAGAAAAGTAGAAAGTGGTGTGTATAAATTTCAGATGACAACTGGAGTGCTTATGGAAGACACGATTTGAATGGACTGTTGAGCCAACTCAGTTTATGGAAGTGACGCACGAATGTTCATTGTGGAAAAAAAAAATGTTGAGTTGAGCTATTTGGGTAATTTTTGGTATTAGGAGATCTTAAATAGTGTATAACGTAAAGACATAAAACCATACTAAAATGGTAAACAAAAGTAAAAGGATGGCTAAAAAGAGTTTGAAGATGGTCTGGTGATGTGGAAAGAATGGATGACATGATGGTGGCAAAAACAAAAATGTTTAATTATTATGTGATAGGACGGATGAGCTCGACATGAAAATGTACAGCAGTGCCGGAAGCAGTATGAACCTCTTGACCACCATAGACGATAGGTCAGCTGTCTATCTCTGTATCAAACTTAACGGCAAAAGGTGGAGTCCTGGCCAAAGAAGATACACTTATCATACATAATTCACTTTGACTGTAAATTATCCTCAAGGGAAAGTAAAGTCAGTATTATGTGGTGTTTTGGCTTAGAATATGATATATATATATATATATATATATATATATATATATATATATATATATATATATATATATATATATATATATATATATATGTATATATATATATATATATATATATATATATATATATATATATATACATATATATATCACACATTACCACAGGTGAAAAAAATAAGAAACAGGGCGTGGGTCCTACACCCCGTTTCTTATTTTTACCTGTGGTAATGTGTGATAAATGAATCATTTATACAAAAAGTGATAATAATCATATATATATATATATATATATATATATATATATATATATATATATATATATATATATATATATATATATATATATATATGTATATATATATGTATTTATATATATTATATATAAATAAATATATATATATATATATATATAAATATATATATATATATATATATATATATATATATATATATATATATATATATATATATATATATATATATATATATATGTATATTAAAGACGGAGAGGAATACAAATAAATATGCATGTTGATATTTATCCGCAGTTTTAGAAACCGGTAATGTCATTCTATGATCTTTTACTAATGGCTCATAATATGTTTGAGTTAATCGCGTTTGAATGATTTGGATATAAATAAAATCACCCACGGAAAGTCAGCAATAAATATCCATGATAAAAAGATTAAGATGAACGCATGCCATATCTTGTCAACCTATATACCCTTCTGTCTCTAATTATGTTCTACATATTTTAATTTCCACCATAATGACATTAAAACAGTTTCCCATCACAACTTCCCCTCGAAGTTAAGGAAATGTCAGGCAGATGTAGATGAATCGTAGCCTCTGCCAACTGCCTCGGCTTCAACATAATTTATGAAGAGTTTAAAATAGCACTGACTTCCGTGAGCTTCGTGGACGGGACTGGGGTAGGGGAGGGAGGGACTGGGGAGGGAGGGAGGGACTGGGGAGGGGGGAAAGGGTCACGGAGAAGTTGGATGGTCAAAGGGATTATATTCTGTTCAAAGGGAGCCGACACACAACGCTACTTTCGATAATGATGGTATCACAACTGATGATAACATATTACCGATAAGATAAAATACCAGTAAAATGTAAATCATCCAAGGGGAGAATCTAGCAATGAGGAAGAAGATGGATCTCTTTGGAAAAATAACACATTAAATTGGAGCCCTATTTCATTTCCTTTCTTTCTTAACTAGGTGTAGGGAGCACTGGGTCTAGTTGAACCCTTATACGAAGGAATCGGGCTATCCAAACCTCCCCTGATGATGAATTACAAAGCCTCACATAACCATGATAATGGCTCCTGGGTCATCTTAATTTAACTTCCTTATACTCGCACTGGCAAAGGTCGGTATGGAAAGCACAAAAACTACAACAAATATCAGGGTAAAACTATAATTCAGTACAAGATTGAAGAAACAACACCCTTTCCTTTTGTATATACAATAATCACTGATGTAACATCGAAAATAGAAAAATGAAACGGAAAGCTCTCCGAAACGAAATTTGAAAGGGATAGGGGCGCCATAAAACAGAATGAATATGATTACTCTCTTGTACGAAGAAAAACTCTACACATTGTAGGTTCCACAACAAGAGTTGTGAATACAGTATCTTGTGGTATTTATACGACAGTTTTTTTTTTAAGGATTCAGAAGCTTTATGTCACTCCTGTGTGTGGAGAAACGTAAAAAAACTAGGACCTCAACACGAGAGAGAGAGAGAGAGAGAGAGAGAGAGAGAGAGAGAGAGAGAGAGAGAGAGAGAGAGAGAGAGAGAGAGAATATTTGCATTCATGTATACCGCTATGCAATTCAGACAATATTTTTGGTAATAATATTGAAAGCAAAAAATAATAATAAATATATATATATAATATATATATATAAATATATATATAAAATATTTAATTAATTAATCTATTTATTTATTTCCAGGAAAATTAGGAAAGGTGCATGTTCCCTGAAGAGAGCAACATTCTTTACAAAAATGAATAATTTACTCGTATAATTATGAGGAATAACTGTGCATGAACATCAATAGATAGCCAAGCACACACATCCCTCGATTTTACATGCAGACTTTATCACAATCATATCATTTAATATTACAATACATAACTGATGCACCCAATGATAAAACCAGTCATGTACAGCAAGATCATCATAATCTATATTCAAGCACTCAAGAGCATTTATAAAGAAATATTCACTCAATTTGTCTTGGTAGCAGTGAACTGAATGTCAACCAATTAGATGTACTTCAGCATCCTAACGGTCATAAATAAGTTGTGATGCTTAAGGAAGACGTAAAGGAAAAGTCACAAAATAATCTTATTGAAAAGAATGCAGGTAGAAAATAATACAAGATAACAAAACTTAACTGATATGCAAACTGCAAATGCAATGCTATAAAATACGAAGGAAGTGTATTCCAATCCGCAGCTAAAAATGCAAAAATGACAGTGACCTGTGTAGATAGTAATAAGCGATCACATGAATAACTAAAAGCACACAAGAAACCAGTTCAAAATGTTCCTGGGAGAGAGTAATCGACAATGATTATGGCAGGATTTGAGAATCCACAACAGAGATCAAGAAAAATTGATAACTGATTTCATGCCAACGCGGAAATTTGCAGTCACATTTCCTGGAAGTGAAAACTCCAAACCTTTCCTACAAAATTGGAAAGCACAAATAAAGTCCACCTCCTAAAAAAAGGATCAGCAGAAGAAATTTGGCCACAAACTTATTATGACTCATTAATTTGATTATTTTGTACGAACATTATAAAAGATCAGGTAGAATCAATACAATAGTCCCAATAAAGGATAAAAGGGGAAAAAAAAAACAAGTATTTGCTCTACACACCAGTAAATGGCAAGCATGCATGAAGGATTAGAGTGAGGGAAACCACCCGACAATTCCTTGGTGTGAAGAATGTCGAGCAGACATCAACGGCAAGTTACGCTAACTCGGGAGACTCAGATCTTTCAGTTTCATTATAAAATGGCACGTGAGAGGATGGTTTTCTGAAGGAATAATGTAACTTTATGTACAAAAATAACCAATAATTCTGAATGTAACTTTAATGCTGATTAATCTACAAAAATTATGAGCAGTCTTCTATAATATACATTTTGAAATAGGAATCTGACCATTTAATAATGCCGTGTACCTATCAGAGGTAAAATAACGTGGTTACAGATCCGTTTATTCGTTCATCCTGTACCATAAACACCACTGTCATCCAATAGGAAACACTGACATTCACTGGAAACTTATGGAGAAAGAATCCTTGATAGAAAAGCTTAACAACTATTGTATATGTAGGACATGGAAAAGAAGGATGCCTCATAAGGTAGTCTGTAATTAGTTTTTATTAATATGATAATCCGTAAAGTACTACAACTGGTATTTTTAGTTTTCTGAAAAAGAAAACTATTGTGACGGCTTCGTAGGCGTCCCGTCCGCACTTTTTTCTGTCAGCCCTCAGATTTTGAAATTATCGAGGCGGGAGGGCTGCAAATTGGTATGTTGATCATCCACCCTCCAATCATCAAAAATACCAAACTGCAGCCATCTTTAGCTCCAGTAGTTTTTATTTTATTTAATTTTAAGTTAGCCATATTAGTGATCCTGGCAACGATATAGGATAATATACCACCCACCAATATGTGGTTAAAGTTTAATGGGCCTCGGCTCCTACAGACAGTATTTGAGACCACCGAAAGATAGCTCTACTTTCGGTGGCCTTGATTATGCGATGTACAGAAAATCGGTGCGCCGAATTTTTACTTTCCATTTTACTTTTTTAACAAAGCCAAAAAGAAATATTCAGAGAAAATAAGAATATAGAAGAAAAATTCTGAAGAGCCCACAACTTCAATGCATTAGAGTGGGATGGAAATGAATTATGCACCACATCTTCACGTTATTCTCCAAGAACATCGAACTGAAGGGAAGAAAACATGAAGCATAAAAAAAAAATAAGGTGAGAAAAGGTGACGCATTAGTTAAAAAAAGTTAGTAGAGGGTTACTTGTTTTCTCAGGTGGATGCGGTGCAAACACAGGCTCTTCACCGGATAACATGAATTCGAAGATTTTCAACCGGTCAACTGAGGTTAACACATTTCTAAACATACAAACTTGAGAGAGAAAGAGAGAGCGAGAGAGAGAGGGAGAGAGAGAGAGAGGATATAACTGTAACAAGCCGTCAAAACAAATGTGATTGTCGACATCGGAGAAGCCGAATCTATAAAATAAAAGACAATTATTTCTTCTAATAGATAATTTCTAAAATATAACTATTTTCAGATACGATAAACACGAATATCCAACGTAAAGATTAGATTGAATGGTGAATAAATATTAAGTTCTGAAGGAAATTTCCACAAGCTCTGATTCACCGCAAATCACCTTTTTTCTGTCCGCCCTCAGATCTTGAAAATTACTGAGGCTAGAGGGCTGCAATTTGCCATTTTTGATGATTGGAGGGTGGATGATCAACATACCAATTTGCAGCCCTCTAGCCTCTGTAGTTTTCAAGATCTGAATCGGACAGAAAAAAGTACGGCCGGACATACGAAGCCGGCACAATAGTTTTCTTTTCAAAAACTAAAAACTACCAGTTGAAGTACTTTACAGATCATGTTAATAAAAACTAATTTCAGACTACCTTATGAGGCATCATTCTTTTCCATGTCCTACA
>NC_089792.1:31116170-31138670 GCF_040412425.1 Macrobrachium rosenbergii | reverse complement strand
CTCTCTCTCTCTCTCTCACACACAGTTCATGCTAACAAAAAGTATAGAAATCCTTAGGAGCATCAGTTACAAAGAACTTAAAAAATTGCTTCTCCAACAGAAAATTCTCAGAGCAATTGTTACCCTAACTACGTTCTTTTGATGACAGCCTATTTTTAAACACACGAATCCGCTATTTGCCTCCTCAGCACTGTTGATCTGGTATATATTTTATCAGAAACTACGCCTACAACTCAGTGCCTTCGTGAGGGGTGGGAGGCGGGTGGGGGTGATGACGGAATAGGAGGTGTGGATGAAGCAGAAATTTGGCAAAGAAGAGAACACCAGAGGTCTGTGGCCAGATGCTTATTAAAGTACTGTGGCTGTGGAACACCCACCTTTTACCTGCAATGCGTTTCTTCCATAAAATAAACAAAATAATGACAGTGATCAACGACAATTATCTCCAGTTGTCTTAAATCCAACTTCACTTTTTTTTTATCATATTCAAAATGTTTATATGAGCCAAAGTAGTGATTACAAGGTTATCAATACAAACTCTGATTACACGTTAGCAGCTGTTCCGTGTTAAATGTGGATGCCAATTTTCTGAACTTGCGTCACAATGAATATAATAGATAGACACATGAAGGGATACACGAAACGGCTACTGCTCCTTCCAGGAATTCCAACCAAAATAATATTCGAGACGATACGACTAACAAAGAGGTAAGCTAATATAATATATATATATATATATATATATATATATATATATATATATATATATATATATATATATATATTGTTTATCCATTAATAACTCTTAATTGTCTCATTTGCTTCTTCGTATCTCTTCTCATCCAATTAGGAATAAAACGCATTTATTCCTGTAAATGCCTGTAATTTACACTAATACATAATGCAAGAATAGTGCACTTGTGTGTATGTATATATATATATATACTGTATATATAATATACATATATATATATTATATGTACTGTATATGTATATCTATACTATCTTGAATTATATATATATATATATATATATATATATATATATATATATATATATATATATATATATATATATATATATATATATATATATATATATATATATATATATATATATATATATATATATATATATATATATATATATTATATGAATATAATGATATTTTGTCACACGCACCGCGACATTTTTCATATTCACAAACACTCAGGTTCAAATTTCGTTTCATATCAAATTCCTCAAGCTTGGAAAATATATCTCAAGGGGGAATTTCAAGGTGACGAGCGATTCCTCACCAAGAAGACTCGAACTCCCGAATGGTTAGGAAGTGACATTTCAGTGCTGGTAACCATTGGGCTATCAAGAGAGATATAACGAGATACCGTCTCTGTCACACAAATGCCTGTCGAATTCGTGCGTTTTTGCTTAGAGTCAGTATAAACCTACCACCACCGTGAGAGCCTATTGGTATGTTTGAAATGTGTAGTTATATTATGGATTTTTGTCACATATACCGTGACATCTTTTTTATATGCACAAAAATTAAGCTACAATTATCGTTTAATATCAAATTCACTCAGCCTTAAAAATACATAACCCGGTGTACTGTACATGACAAAAAATTCATGATAGCTTTGTGTTTCAACTGTACCAATGTCTATCATGGAGCAGGAAGGCTGATGTCGGTTTCAAGCACAAGTAATTAAATGCAGCGAAGACACCTCGGCGCAATCTAGTTTTCTGTACAGCCACTACAGCATAAAATCAAGGCCACCGAAAATAGATATATCTTTCGGTGGTCTCGGTTTAATGCTGTACGAACCGTAGCCCATGAAACTTTAACCACGGCCCGGTGGCGGCCTAGCCTATATCGTTGCCAGAGGCAAGATTATGGCTAACTTTAACCTTAAATAAAATAAAAACTACTGAGGCTAGAGGGCTGCAATTTGCTACGTTTGATGACTGGAGGGTGGATGATCAACATACCAATTTGCAGTCTTCTAGCCTCAGCAGTTTTCAAGATCTGAGGGCCGACAGAAAAAGTGAGGACAGAATAAAGTACGGACGGAAGTAAAAAAGTAAAAACCTAAATTCGACAGGGTCGGCAGCCCAATGGTTACCGTCACTGAAAAGTCTTCAGTTCCTCGTTGGACGAGTCGCTAGAGTTCTCGGCTAGCACTTTGCTAGGCCCGAGTTCGAGTCTCCGGCCGCCCAATGAAGAATTAGAGGAATTTATTTTGGTGACAGAAATTCATTTCTCGGTGTAATGTGGTTCGGATTCCACAATAAGCTGTAAGTCCCGTTGCTAGGTAGCCAATTGGTTCTTAGCCACGTAAAATAAGTCTAATCCTTCGGGCCAGCCCTAGGAGAGCTGTAATCAGCTCAGTGGTCTGGTTAAACTAAGGTATACTTTTTTACTGAAAAGTCTTCGCTTCTCAACTATTAAGGCGTTCGAGCTCACCTGACGACAAATTGCTTATCACTTATAAATCACCCTCGTGTTGTGTTATCCTAAGGTTGATGAATTCGGTTTTAAACGAACTTGTAATTTAATATTTGTGATTATATATATATATACATACATACATACTTACATACATACACACACACACACACACACATATATATATATATATATATATATATATATATATATATATATATATATATATATATATTATATATATATATTATATATATAATATATATATATATATATATATATATTAATATATATATATATATATATATATATATATATATATATATATATATATATATTATATAATATATATATATATATATATATATATATATATATATATATATATATATATATATATATATATATATATATACCTGCTACTCATGTCAGGCTTCTGTGAAAACAGATTTGCTTCGATTCCAAATTCTTTAGTCTAAACCTTCCTGTCTCATTGAAGCGTAACACAAGAAGTAGGAATATGTATACATAGTGAAGTTGTGTGGCTATTTTGTGATATATATATATATATATATATATATATATATATATATATATATATATATATATATATATATATATGTGTGTGTGTGTGTGTGTGTGTGTGTGTGTGTGTGTGTTTGTGTGTGAGTTTGTGTGTGTGTGCGTATATATTTTATGCATATTAATACATTTTTGTCATATAAAACCATAACAGTTTTTACACTCACAGATATTAATTAACAAAATTAGTTTACTATACCTCGTTAATTACTTACCCCTAAGGGGAATTATAACTGATAAATGCTTCGTCATAAATAGGATTCGAACCACTGTCTGGTTTAGAAACAACGGTGTACAGTGAGTTTTGTAAGTTGATATCGACTTTGTTGTACATATTCCTGGTGAATTCAGGTTTTCTATTTTTTCTATTTTATATCCACAAATATTAAGGCATAAATATTAGTCAGTATCCAATTCACTATACCTCGAAAATAACTTTCATCCAGGAGAAATTATAATTAATAAGTGCTGTATTACAAGTGCGCTTCCTGGTTTATAAACAACTGTGTACAGTGACTTGACATCTAGCCATCAATATAAGTTGTTATCGATTCTGCTGTATGTATGTATGCCTGTCGAATTCAGGTTTTATACTTAGAATCGATATCAACCCATCTCCACCATGATAGCTGACTGGTAAGTTTGTAACACGTAGCTAATTATGAATTTTTGTAAGTGACAAAACTATCGTTTAATACCCATTTCAGTTCCTCATTGGATGGGTCGATATTGTACTCGGATAGCACTCTCCTAGGCCCGCGTTCGAGTCTCCGGCCGGCCAATGAAGAATTAGAGGAATTTATTTCTGGTGACAGAAATTCATTTCTCAGTATAATGTGGTTCGGATTCCACAATAAGCTGTAGGTCCTGTTGCTAGGTAACCAATTGGTTCTTAGCCACGTAAAATAAGTCTAATCCTTCGGGCCAGCCATAGGAGAGCTGTTAATCAGCTCAGTAGTCTGGTTAAACTAAGGTATACTTAACGTAATACCCATTTCACTATCCATCGGAAATAACTCCCCCACAAGGAATTCCCCCTGGATGTCAGTTATTCCCATATATATATATATATATATATATATATATATATATATATATATATATATATATATATATATATATATATATATATATATATATATGATAACAGGCAGAGTAGAATAGAATAGAACAGAATATAATATAGAATTTAGGCCAAGGCCAAACGCTGGGACCTAGGAGGTCATTCAGCGCTGAAATGGAAACTGACGGCAAAAAGTTTAGAAAGGTGTAATAGGAGGAATACCTCGCTGTTGCACTAAGAATCAAACGGTAGGAGAGGATGGAAAGCGAGATGGAGGAAAGAGTACATGAATGGAGGTACAGTAAAAGGAATGATAGGGGTCGCAGCTAGGGGCCGAAGGGGCGTTGCAAAGATCCTTTATTTGCCTACAGTGCACGGCATGAGGTGCACTGACGGCACCTCCACCCTACAGGGAACAGGCTGGGTAGCATCTTCCGGAACTATTCCTGTTTGGGGAAAATGCGTTCAAGGAAAAATATAAATATATGGGAATTAATTTTCTTCTAAATATTTTTTTTCTATACTCAAAATAAATATACTTCAAGTGATATAAATTTAAGATAAATTTCTTACGTTAATACTGTAGAGATAGGCACATTTCAGCTTGACAATGATTTTTCTTCTATTATTTAACGCAACTAGGCTACATATTATAAATAAACTTAATGTAGTTCTACGGCTTCATTGTAGTTCAAGCCGTAGAAGACTACCCAGTATTAATCACACGCTTTATTATAGTTCATGCTAATTTTATAGTTTAAAAATCTTAAGGAATGCATCTTCTTATGTTGAATTTTATATTGTGAGAAACGGGAAAGGTTTAAGACATTCAATCTAATCTTGGTCTCCTTGTTTAGAATAGGGTTCACGGCATAGGCTGGAATTAAAGTCCACACATCGGTCACCGCTAAGAAAGAAAAATAGCCAAGTAAAGTCCTGAATAAGAAAAAATTAACTATTTTTAAAAATATGACATGAAAACACTGCACGTTATACATTTTAGTAATATTGCTTCATTTAAAATTGAATATTCTGTATTTCTTAATTTCTTATTTTCATTTATTTTTTACCGAAGACGTACTGCCAAACGAGTATCCTTTTTGCATGGTCTAGCATAAGGGAAAATAGACAAGGACTTAAGAGAGAAAAAAAACAGACTGGAGCCTTGCAGCAGCAAAAGAAGTGACAAATATAACTCTGGAACTAAAGAGGCGGACGGTAGGAGAAACGCAGGGTACGGAGGACTGCTGACCAGATGGTGTGGAAGAGCCTTATTCCCTGACTTTCTTCAATGCCTTAGAAAAATTAAGAATAATGCATAAACTATGATAAGAGCTTGCAGAGAGTGTTAATTCATGGCATTTGGAAAAATTATAATTCAGCAGTTAGAAAGGCAAGTTACAACAAGGTTAACTTCTTTGATGAACAGGATAAACACGTATATGAAGAAATAAGGAATTAAATAAAAAAAAAAAAATAAACACGCTTTTATAAAAATGAACTAAAAAGTAAATAATAATTTTTTGAGACACCAGGATTTTTTACAATTATCATGTCTACGAAAATAAAAGCGTGGGCGACAAACATGGAAGGAAATGCTATAAGAAAAGAAACTTGTAATTTCTTGTAGCATTTCCTTCTATGTTTGGCACCCACGTTTTTATTTTTGTAGACATGACCAATTGTAAGAAAATCCTGGTGTGTCTCAAAAAATTATTATTTACTTTTTAGTGCATTCTAATAAAAGTGTTTTTAATTTCTTTTTAATTTTTATATTTTATACTTTTTAGTTTTGATAAATTGTAACGTGGAATTGAACATAATACCCTGTCGAGCCAAAGAAGTTTTGACAAATCAGTAGAATTATTACTTTATTCTACAGTGTCAAAGAAGGTATGAAAAACCCGAAAAGTTTCATACAAATCCTGAGATACTGAGAGAGGTCACTGTAGGGTCACTAGATGTCATTGCTGACCTACTGATCATGTAAAGTTGTATTGTCACCGGGCTTGAGTAACTATGCAAAATTTCAAGTCCATCAGACGAAGGGAACAGGTCGAAAATTTAGTTACAAGTTTTGACCCAAACAGACAGACAGACAGGCAGGCAGGCAGGCAGACGCAGAAGTCAATTTAAATGAAAGCATGTAATAATAATAATAACAGAGGATGTCAACAAAGTAAGAAAGCTAGTGCATCAAGTAAATTCCTATGGGAAAAACAATGATACAGATTTTTGCTTTGAGGAAAGTTACACCCTGAAATGTTTACAACAAGAGACTATATGGGAATGTATAGTGTACGATTAGATACAGGGAAAATAAGAGAATGAGGCCCACTATAATTTTGGACAGACGAATTAGAAGCACGATTTCACAAAAGTGAAGAATTGCGCTGTAATAGATTCCTTATTAATGGGGAGAAAACTTTCTTCAATGAAGCAAAGCGATCCCTGACTGAGTTTAAAAAGACAACAGTAACAGTAGATGGAGAAACTGGAAGTGGCTCATTCGCTTGTCTTCTTTAAGAGAACAGTTTTCGGGGAACGTAAGCGTCTAGCAGTTAGGAATGTGATTTAATCACATGAAACTTAGCAAGCTAAACAGTTTCAGATAACGAAAGAGCAACTGCCCAACACAAACGCGAGAATGGAAACAATCGAAGTACTAAGGAAACACTGCAACATTGTGGAGGAAATAATAAGAGACCATAAGAAAGGTAAACAAGGATGATGATTTGAAGACCCCAGGGGAGTGGGAATTCGTAAGAATAGAAAGGCTAGAGGTGAATTGAAGATTTAAAATACCGATTGCACAATCATAGTAATTAGATGAGTATGATGGATGGACACCGAACAACTTATTTCATCACATTAGTAGCAAAACCCAAGGGTTTTTCCAGTCATTCTGTTAGGCGCACTTTGAAGTTCCTGTTAGTTAGAATTCTTGTATGTGGGAAATAAAAATGATAACGATTTGCTATAAGAAAAATGGTTAATTAAAGAAAAAAAGTACCTTGAATTATGTATTAATAGTAATAGAGAGGATGAATTATGAGTACATCTATCAGTATCTGGCTTAAAAAAAAATCCCATTTTTCAGAGATATAAGAGAGTGCAGACTGCATTAAGAAATATGGAAAGGGTTGGGTAATCATTTGGCTATCGAGCTTTAGAGAGTATATATTAGGATAGGTAAAAACGAAGATTTACTCACCAAAGGAAAGGTTAGTATTAAGATAAAAAACTAATGGGTGGATGGAACAAAAGGACGTCTACACTGGGCTACAGAAGCGTGGATGAAACTAATATTGCTACCTAGCTAGTACGCCCTTTCGTCACGGGTATGGTAACAATTTACATTAACTTCAAGTTAACCTTATTCAGCCACGGACCTCCGTTATTTTCACGTACTCTCCACACACACACACACACACACACACACACACACACACACACACACACATATTACATATATACACATTTACATATATATATATACACATTTATATATATATACATATATTTATATGTTTATAAATATATACACACACACATATATATATACACACATCTATATACACATATATTTATATATATATACAAATATATTTTATATATATATATATATATATATATATGTATACATATATATACATATAACATATATATTTATATATATTTATATTATATATATGTATAATATAATATATATTATGTATAATATAATATATATTATATATTATATATATATATAATATATATATATATATATATATATATATATATATATATATATATATATATATATATATATATATATATATATATATATATATATACATACATATACATATATATATATGTGTGTGTGTGTTATACATTATTATATTTGTGTAAGGAAAATATTAGAGGTGACAATAAAAATAACTTTAATGTAATGTGAAATATATATAACATATATATAATATATGTATATATATATATATATATATATATATATATATATATATATATATATATATATATATATATATATATATATATATATATATATATATATATGATATAGATAGATAGATAGAGACAGATAATCGTAATTCCACTGTAGAGAAACCTTGATCATGAATTAATTTGTCAATGAAAGAAATATGTAAATAATGTACTTAACTGCAATCTCGTTTTCTTTTCATCTTATATTTATAAATGTATCCACTCCTTTTCGTATGCATTGGCCAATCTAACTAACACTGAAAGATTTGTGTACAGTATATGAAGAGATAGAGTACGTCTGAAAACTTGTTCACCTTAGATCATTTCGTAACACAGATTAGACAGAGACCTGGAAATTATTCTTTCCACATACTCTGAAATATCACTTTTGAGCAGTGCTATTCACTAAAACTGCAATATAATTCCAAATATTATGAAAAAACGTTAATTTTTTAAAAACTACTAAAACTGAAAAGAGTTCTACATATGAGCTTACTTCCACCATTTCACTTTTAAATAATAAACGTATTAAATTTCGACCCTGGAACTCGACCAAATAAACCGACAAACGTAATCATTACCCGAAAGACTTCCTAAACATGTGGGCTACCTAAAAGACAGCTGTCATTGTTGGAACACGGTTTAGTTGATCCAACAAAGGCCTCCTGAACCTGAAGATTTCGTGGTTTTTGTTTTGCTGTAAAGGAAGCTGAATAGAAATTCCTAATTTTTCACCGGCCTCCTTTTTACGAACATGAATGATTTTGTTTTTTCCGTACAAAAATCTCAAGCTAATTCTGTTATAATGTTTATTTTCATTACTTTTTACTTTTACTCTTCATATTTTTATTTGTCGCATGGAAATTTCATGATGTTTGTTTCATCACACTCAGGCAAAAATATTACGTTAATCTAACAAGGACCTTAAATATAAAGATAGCATGGTTTTGGTTTTTCTACAAAAGAAAGACAAAAAATCACCCCTGAAACAGGTTGCCAAGCTTTGAACCCTGATGAGTACCATCCACCTTTTGTATCTTGCCAGAAGTACCGAGTCCTTCAAACGAGTTTCTTAGAACCCTAGAAGTATGAGCTTCCTTTTAAACCTCCTACGCCCCTCTTACTCTCTCCTTCCCTTAGGTAAACAAACTACTGCAAAGCACTATTATATAAGAAGATGCAAAGGATTCTTTTTTATATGTATAAAGCATCAGTATAACTATCTCTCTCTCTCTCTCTCTCTCTCTCTCTCTCTCTCTCTCTCTCTCTCTCTCTCTCTCTCTCTCTCTCTTGCTGTTCTGTTGAACATAAATAGTAAGATTTAAAACGTCAGAGAACTCACGACAGGGACATAATCTTAATCCACTGTGCTCGTAGTTAGTTTTCGTTTGGGAAATAAATTGTTTTATTTACAATATAACGTCAAAACATTTTTGTAAGTGCTGTGTGACATTCCGTCCTATTTGCCCTTCCTTGTTTTCTAAATAACATTTTGTGCCTTCCGATTCAACTTTGCCACTTTTTGAACAGCTAATCAACTATGGCAAATTCTCTAAAAACTGAAAGGAATATCTAGTTATTACTTTTACCACTGTAATTGTCCTCAGTTAACGTCCGGGACTCGTAAGTTTTTTTTTTTTTTTTTTAACTAGAACGATTGTATTTTTTGGTTTATTATTCACTCTACTATCATGTTTCTGAGGTAAGCCAAATACTTTGCCAATGCTGGGATAAAAACGCATCTAATGTCCTTTTATAAAGGAATTTTTGTTTGTCTGTTGATCTTTCACCCTTAAGTCTAGACCTTTAATAAGCACTTTTGTGATGAAGAGCATAACGTACTGTGGAAAAAACTCAAGGCAAAATTTATAAACAATTATAAAAATGTTTGTACGAGAGTTAGAAAAAAAGGCGAGATCACTGTTAAAACACCAAGCCATAACCTACCAAATGTAAAACAGACTCCATGACTATACCACCAACCCTTCCATAACTAAAACCTGGTCTTGAAACCGTTTATAACTACAGTATAAACGCAGATGTGGCAACTGGATATCGGTAAAAGGTCATGAGAAAAAATGATAGGATAGTCCCATCAACATATAAAAATAAAATACTGTTGTCCGTTCATATATATAAATATATATATATATAGTATATATATATATATATATATATATATATATATATATATATATATATATATATATATATATATTATTATATATATATATATATATATATATATATATATATATATATATATATATATATATATATATATATATAAATATATATATATATCCTATCATTTTTTCTCATGACCTTTTACCGATATCCAGTTGCCACATCTTGTTTATACTGTAGTTATAAACGGTTTCAAGACCAGGTTTTAGTTATGGAAGGGTTTGGTATAGTCATATAGTATATATATATATATATATATATATATATATATATATATATATATATATATATATACCTATTTATACACACACACACACATATATTAACACTATCTGACCAACCCGGCAATGTCCAGGAAAACTCTGAAGGACTAAGAAAAATTTTCCTGCACCTCCTTGTACTGACTGTCCCTTTTATTCGGGTATTGGTGTAATGACTTTCAAATTTATCTAGTTATTACTGCAGTGACTGTACCATTTATTCAGGTATTAATTTGGTGACTGTCCCTTTTATCCAGGTATTGCTATACTGGCTTTCCCATTTATCCAAGTATTACTGTACTGGCTGTCCCTTTTATCCAAGTATTACTGGGAAGACTCCCATTTATCCATGTATTACTGTTCTAACTGTCCCATTCATCCAAGCATTACTGTTCTACTGTCCCTTTTACCAAGTACTACTGTGCCGACCATCCAGTATTACTGTTCGGACTGTCCCTTTTACAAAGGAAATGGGGAAGGGGGATGGGGAAGGGGAAGGGGAAAGGGAAACGGGTACGGTTCGAAACCTACCCTATTATCTAATTTGGGTCAAATGATGGCCACGTGCCAAATTCAGGTCAAGTGATTCGGATTTCTATATCTCACTAACTTACAAACATTCACTTTTATATATAAGATATATATATAAGTTCAGAGTTATATTAGTGTTTCGTGAATGTTTTAGTGAAGCTGTGTGCTAAGCCTGTTACTGACTTCTTCGATTCCATGTGAGAGCTTACAGTTTTATGAAAATACTGTCGGATTATATGTATTACTGTGAATTTATACCTAATATATGTATGTGTGTGTATGTATGCACATATATGTTTTATATATATATATATATATATATATATATATATATATATATATATATATATATATATATATATATATGACTATTTATCACATCACCGTGATCATATATACAATCAGAAAGCTACAAACGTCCTTTAATATCCAATTCACTCTACCTCGGAAATAATATATTCATATATGTTACCGAAGGGGAATTTTTTAGTTGATAATAAGTCCACCGTCCCATGGTAGAGTGAATTGGATATTAAAGGACGTTTGTAGCTTTCTGATTGTGTATATATATATATATATATATATATATATATATATATATATATATATATATATATATATATATATATGTATATATATATATATCCACATACGCATGAAAAGACAAATTCCAGTGTGGTTTCTACTTACTCCTTCTGGTGTTCTAAGGAGCTTCATGGGCAGCATAGCAATAATAAAAAAATATTAAATAAAACAATAAAAACATTAACACGCAAATAACGATAACCTCTCAAAAAAATCTATCATTAATGGTTATTCCTTAATAATTATTCTTAGATCACCACACTGATTGGAATATTATCACATCAAGAGCAATATCTTACTTTTCCATTGACCCGTAGCCTTATTCTGTCTAGGAAATGAACACACAACTAACCCCTTATTATGTAACCAGGAGCTGATTGATTTTATTTTGGCCTGTTATATAAAAGCGATTCAACAGCTCCCTAAGCCAGGTTTTTAATAACTTTCCATCAGAAAAAGGATTGACCACATCATATCCATCTCACACTGCCTGGTATAAGATTTCAGATATGACTCTTTCCAGAGTCAAGAATTTTCAGTTTTAAACAATTCAGTCAAAGGGGGTTAATACAGAGAGAGAGAGAGAGAGAGAGAGAGAGAGAGAGAGAGAGAGAGAGAGAGAGAGAGAGAGAAATTTCAATCTCCCTATTTCCGCAGCTGATTGATTGATTCGTATCTGTCGAACACTTCGGTATCAAGTCGTAAATGGCTATCCCAAGCCAGAGTTACATCCCATACGGTGTATGAATTGTTACCTTTCCTTGATTTACGGATCAAAGGATGATGACGGGTAATTGGTAGGTTTCGCGTGACTCACCCACTTGGCGAGGGAGTTTGTATCGATGATGAGATGTAGCTGAGAACAATAGTTTTTATCATATACTTTGACCAGTACCCAAACTTACAGGATATTGTGTGTGAGGAGATCAAATATTTTTTTCTTTCTGTGGAAATTGCATTTCCTAATGCTACTACTAGTCAAGATGATGATAATGTATATACTGCTTAAGTATTTTGGTTTTATTTTCTCATTCCATCTCAGTTGATATTGTGTATCGCTATAAAATGTAATCGAATCATTGATACAGAGGCAAAGTTTTACTTGTAATGGACAAAAATAAAAAGACCAACTACACCTAATTCACTACGTTATATTTAAATCATCTGTGCTGAAGAATGAAAGGCGTCTAATGTTCTAAAATTCCAGCTAAAACCTCATGCAGAAAAAGTATTATCATACTTTAGACTTCCAACATAACCTATTCTTCGGCAGCATTAAGTGCTAATACTGAGGCCAAGTAATGTTACAGTATTGATTTTTTAAAATATTAAGCAGTTTTCTTCTAACAGGGAGTGGCATCAGAGGGGAAAAAAAAGGACAACGCATTCATACTTTACGTGCTGAATCGTGGATGAAACCCCATGCAGAAGCTTCCATAACGTTAGTAGCTCTCTACCTACACGGGTCTCATCGACAGTACACCAAAACACACACACACACACACACACACACACACACACACAGCGTCATTCACCTCTCATATTCCGTGCACTCTTCTGCTCACAGAATATTAAGTTCAGTCCTTTCTAATACCTCTTTTCATGCCATTTCCCAACGCTTTCTAAGTCTTTATCTTCCACATCCTGAATTATGAACACTCTTCATCAGCCAAACGTCCTCCGTTCTCTCTTATAGAGCAAACCATCTGATCAGAACATTATGTTAGTTTACTACTTCTACATACCTCCACATATCTTACTCTTGCAGCTTTTACACACACACACACACACATATACATACTGTATGTATATATATATATATATATATATATATATATATATATATATATATATATATATATATATATATATATATATATATATATATATATATATTTATATATATATATATATATATATATATATATATATATATATATATATAATGTATATTTTACACAAAATCTACTAATCACTTTTTATAATGTTACGATCTCGCTTTTCGAGATCGACAGGTTCTTTAAAATAAATAAGCAATTGGGCTGTAATGACTGACGAGAGGTGACAAACAAAGGAGGGAGGAGCAGAACAAAACCAAAAAGTTACCTTAATATTAGTTTATTTACAAAATTTACAAATGAGTCAGGTCCAGGAGAGAGAAAAACTTAAAAAACCAAAATCAATAAACAAAACACATGACAGCAACATAAAATTCACATAATAAATACAAAAAATCATAAGACACAGGCAGCATAAAATCATAAACAACAATAGTAACAATAAATAATAAACAAGCAGCATAAAGGGAAAAAAATCGAGAACTGTAAAACCAACACTGCAGGACAACTAAACAGAGCCGACACGGCAACCATCAAGTCCTCAGAAACAGTTCTCCAAAACTGGACTCCCACGACAGAGTCGATACGACAACCATCGCGTCCAAAAGAAGATCGACAGGTTCTTTAAAATAAACAAGCAATTGGGCTGTAATGACTGACGAGAGGTGACAAACAAAGGAGGGAGGAGCAGAACAAAACCAAAAAGTTACCTTAATATTAATTTATTTACAAAATTTACAAGTGAGTCAGGTCCAGGAGAGAAAAAAACTTAAAATGGCCAAATCAATAAACAAAACACATGACAGCAACATAAAATTCACATAATTAAAACAAAAAATCATAAGACACAGGCAGCATAAAATCATAAACAACAATAGTAACAATAAATAAAAAACAAGCAGCATAGAGGAAAAAAAAAATCGAGAACTGTAAAAACCAACACTGCAGGACAACTAAACAGAGCCGACACGGCAACCATCAAGTCCTCAGAAACAGTTCTCCCAGACTGGACTCCCACGACGAAATCGTCGACAATATACGCATCCAAAGGAGAGTAAATCTCCGCTGCTCTGCTGCGGCGGCCTGCTGCTGTCCTGGACCTGACTGTGATCATTTTATCCACCACGTCCAACTCGCCAGCAAGAAAAACAAAAAAACAAGGAAGCGCCGTCACCAAGGAACAATCGACAAACGATTGTTCAATAACATCAAGTACTGTTTGTTCTTGTAGTATTAATAACACTCAACTTCTCAGATTTACATACTTTGGAAACACTGTTGCTATTAAAGTATATATCCATTACAGAATATAAAATAAATGAGATTCGAATCACGCATCCAAAGTATCAGAACAGGTTTTATATATATATATATATATATATATATATATATATATATATATATATATATGTATATGTCTCTATCTCTATATATATATATCGTAATTTTAAGTGTCAACTTTCTCGACAGAAATTTTTACTAAAAGATATTTTGGAAAGACTATCATGCAATCCATATATTCAAAAACTTTTCACTTATTAGCTAAATTTTTCATCAATACATGTGCTTCGGTAAAAAGTAAAAATTTATTCGAGTTTCTTACGTACTAAACAGATCTGGATAAATAGTATAGCTTGTTGGCAACTTGAGCGAGTTTCACATTAACTAAAAAGTTAATACATTTTTAACCTGGTCTTTTACTTTCCATTCTGCAATTATTTTGCAAGCTTGTATGCAACTATTCGTCCAGCTGGCTTCAAAGACGACATATATATTTAACCTTAAAATAATTTATGGAATAAATCAAAGTCTTGCCTAAATAAAAGCCATAATCTCACCGCTACTAATGGAGCTATGTACATGAAGCATACGGAAATAATGGCTCAAAACTTGTTTTACTTATTGCCAACCAAGTTTGAAGGCAATGTCAATTCAGGCCACAGGATATCAACTACATATGATTAGTCCCACATATACATGTATATGTATCAATTTCTATTATAAATCTGACTAAATGTTCACATGCACTATCTTGGTTAGATGCTAAAATTACTATTTGACTTGCAGTCATTTTGAATTAACATCCTGAGCCTGGTTCTTAAGCAAATTTTGATACTACAAATTATCTTAAAAATACCGTCTAACATCATAAAAATAAAAATATTTTGATAAATTGTTTACAAACACATCATTAACAATTTGTTCCTTATCACCAAATGGAGATTTTGGTAATTTATGTAGATGAAAGACTTCTCTCTGTCTTGGTAATAACTTGACGATTAATCAATGGTATTACTTAACTAAAAATCTAGTTTTGAAAACCTACCGATTCAAGTTTAATATAGCTCTAAGGATACTGAATTTGCCAAGTAAATTGTTCTATGAGCTGCTGGGATTCATACATAAATTAAACTATTTTCAAAGGTTCCATATCATCTTTTTAAGTTCAGTTTACACCCAAAGAATCTATCCATCTCAGATCATTAAAAGGTTTTATGGAAACAGCATTAATATCGCAGATATAACACACATTTTAGATGACCGTTCGGTAATTCCACCAACTCTCAATTATTTTGTTTAATAATCGGAATAATTTTGTACATTACGCACCTGTTATTTTGCTTTAACACTTTCCCACCGGCACCCCTATGACAACTGTCTCCAGTAAACCGTGAAAGAAAGCGTACAACAGCATAATAATAATCTTTCTTAAAGGTCTGGATGCATGCATCCTACATGAATCACTTAAAAAGCTGTCAGCTGATAATGGCCCGTCACATTAGCCTTTGCACTTAGAAAGTCGTTAGATTCCTTATTGTGAGCATTCAAGTCAAGACCCGACAGACCGTCAGAATAAAAAAATTAGGTATAAACATAAATACTCATTAAAGCTTGACTAGGTCAGATAATTTTCATTCCTTGAAGAAATTTTGGGGTAAAACCAGGGATGAATGTGATTATATATCCAAGAGCCTACCTCATAGCAAGAAAAGCTAATGCTGAAAACAAAAAATTAAACAAGGATACTAAAGTCGGGTAAATATCAATTACGTAACACAAATCATGAATCTTGCTGGAAGAAATGTGATTATAAAATTTATAAAAGTTTTAAAAGCCTGATACAATTTGTGATGAAGCTATCATCAAAACTGCAAAAGTTTCGCTATGCAAGAACAGCAACATATAAAATTACAAAACTTCGCTAACTAATAAAAAAAGGACATCTTACAAGTGTAAAACCGGTTCATGCCAAAATATACTTCCCAAGTGAAAAATATGAAAAATGATGTTTAGCCATACGACCAAATTATAATTCAAAAAGAACCCGAAACGTACATCAGAATATTTAAAACATCTTTATATTTATCATGTCGGACAAACTGCATCTCTATAAGGAACCTCTGTATATATTCCGATATCCGAGAGATCAACTAATGCTGCATTAGCAATGCAAATGCATAACTCAAACGTTTTTGATTACATGCAAATAGAATGATCTTGATATACCACTTCATCTCGTCCAATCTTGTTTGTTGATAAAGCTCATATTGTAGAGAAAAAAGGCATAGCCTTATACAGAGAGTGTAAAAGAAAATGTTAAACAATTTGACATATGGCTTTAAAGACCAAAGTCCTCAAGAACACTCATGGAAAGACAGTTTTAGCGTTGTCTTAAGGGTCGCCTCTAATTACCAACAACTTACTTATCAATAAAAGCGAATGTTTTGTAGATATCTGACTTATAGTAGCTTTCCGATATCACTGAAATACACTAAAATCGTACAAAAACGAACTGCAATGTAAGGCAACTGATTCCGATGCGGCCACATATTTGTGTTAAATTATGATTATGCTATCTGACAGACGGACACAGACAGACGAACAGGAAGAAGAAAGAGAATGAGAGATGAACTGGCTTGACTGATTGAGAGAGAGAGAGAGAGAGAGAGAGAGAGAGAGAGAAGTCTTTTGGACCCAAAGCCGAGAGAATTTTACAAACGGTACCACAAAAAAGTTTATTCATTACACGACTTCTTATTGTTTGCCTTTTAGCAGAGACATGTCCAGATCTCGAGGAACGCAGTGCGACTCCTCGTAAACTACATCTTGGACAACAATTATTAAACTCCATCCCACACACAGCCACTACTATCTAGTATATCCCATCAAAAGCTTTCCTATTAACTGACTCCAAATCAAAAGGGCCCTATGTACAAGTCCATCAAGACGACAGCCATCAACATCCACTGACTATCAAGACAAGTCAATTATCCGTTCTCTGGGTTCCATTAAATGAAGAAGAAAGGCTGAGAGAAAATTGCTAAACTAGGGAAACTGAAAACAGCCGAGGGGCCACCGAGCCTTCTTTACATAAATATGTGGGAAAGGACGGCATAATAATTACCTGCAAATAAAATGAGAGAGAGAGAGAGAGAGAGAGAGAGAGAGAATGCACTAATTGACCGGTTTTTAACATGCACTGAATTATTGCATCATTAAGAGTAATAGAGATATGTGCTGCAGTAACTGACCGATTTAAAATGTACTAAATTATTACATCATTAAAAGTAAGAGAGAAGAGAGAGAGAGAGAGAGACAGAGACAGAGACAGAGAGAGAGAGAGAGGGCGAGGAAAGCGGCCGTTGCCTACTTAACTATAAATTTCTCAGATATTCTTCACTACAACTGACAAATGATGAGCAAAGGGAATCCAAATTTGTTACACAGAAGCAAAGAAACTGAACTGTTTAGCAAGCAAGAGCAACTACGATATTTTTTAGTAATAGACTATTAGCCTAAATCGCGAAAATTGTTAAAGGTTTATTGTTTGACAAAACGAAAATTTAAGACCAGCGGATAATAAAAACATAAACGTTACACTAGAAAAGCTAGTTTTGCAAAAATTTACAAATACAATATGGCTAGTAATAGAGATTTTAAAGAAACATTTAATAAAATATCATTGTTTAAAAACATAAAACACCTATCATAAAATTTTAAGCATACTTAATAAACATTCTAAAAATCAAAATAAGATACATCATAGCAAACCTATCCGGATGAAGTATTTAAAAAAAAAAAAAAGTGAAATGGGTATTTCGAGAATCGGGTACTTACGCCCTCCACTTCCCATGTCCAGGTCAATGTATATACAGACTCTCGGCATTTACAAACGGAACACGGATGTTTGCGGTTTTGAAGACGACATAAACACCAGAAACGCTGCAGGAACACCCACCACCCGACATATATAGAAGTATACGATCCCTTCTAAAAGATAATGAGCAAGGGCTGTATGGGTTTTGTAGCACCCATAATTACACGTGCGTATGGGAGCCCTTTTCGCTGTTGCGTTGGGTGAGCCCAAGTCTGGGGCGAACTGTCACCCGAGGGCTGCAGGTAACCCCAACTCTACTTGCTAAAATATAGTTTGTCTACGTGTTTCAGAAAGAGAGACTTAGCTAAATCCCAGCACTATTTGTCTAATTTCTAAGCAATCTATCTTTTGCGGCTTTTCACCGCATTTGTATTCCAAGAACACCAAAGGTCCCCAGGCTGATCACCGCCATTCGCTCGTAGATCTTGACGAAAACATCGGCATTTCCCTCCTGGTCATAAATCACTCTCATCAAGAATCATCGCAGAGATGCAGAAATCTTGCAATCATCATAAATTTTCAACCACTCGGGTTATTTCCAAAGAGAATACAACACTTTTCCTTCACCTTTAAAAGAACTTTTCTGTTTTGTTCATTTTTAGTTTAATTTCCTGAGTTCCCAATTCTGTTAAAGGGATTTTGCCTTACTGTTTAGGAGAAATTTATCGTAATTTATATACACACACACACACATATATCTTAAGCTGTAAGCAAAGTACTAAAACTTATTTCAAAAAAGGCATCAAATATACTGCAACAAATAAACAAGGAGAGTTAAAGATCGTTAATAACATATATATATATATATATATATATATATATATATATATATATATATATATATATATATATATATATATATAATATATATATATGTGTGTATATATGTATATATATACATATATTTATACATATATATATATAATATATAATATATATATATATATATATATATATATATATATATATATATATATATATATATATATATATATATATATATATAACAGGCTGTAGGCAAAATACTAAACATGTTTCAACAGAAGGCATCAAAATATACTGCAACAAGTGGAAAAGTAGAGTTATAAGATCATCTACAAAATATACAAACTACAGTTTCATATTTCCTAAAGACAACGACTCAAAAACATCCAATATGTAGATATGGCTGGCATTATCTTCTCTGAATTAATAAATTTCATGTCAATAGGTCAGAAAAAAAAAATGGTCTCACGGCAGATATATCGAACTCAGAGGAATGTGTGGCGTCCAGATGAAATTCAATCCGGAATCAATAGCAGGCCGGTGAAACTCTATTACAATCAAAAGATAACAATCTCTCATGATTTGTTGAGCACCCGTGTACCAGCACCGCTGTATTCCGATGATTCATTCCTTGCTTCTTAACGGTCATAATTGCAATCATGATGCGCAACTGCCAAGGCTTGGCGCTCCTTCGACTGAAGGCTGTCATTGGTCCCAGATGATAATCTCTCGGGAGAATCACCTTTATCTAAGTTCTAATTTGGACATATCATCTCGGTCAATTTGCGCCTCCGGCACAGAAAGTTTCTGTTGCCTTCGAAGGGATTTTGTGTCTTTCAGTTCACTAATTTGAAAAACCTCCAAAATTCGATGGCCCTAATGGCAAAAGACCACTATTAGCCGATATAAAAGCCATTGTCAAGGAAAATCTTAAGAAAGAGAACACATTTTACGGTGTTATTTGAACACCATAAAGGTTTATCAACTTGGATCGTCATTTCTTGCCTGTCCACAATATAATTATAATAATTCCAAATCCAATCATAACTCCGACGGTGTAGGGTTCTCTCTTCCGAGCCATAAAACGCCACCTGATTACATACCATAAAGATACAGAGTTGCCAAGGAAATCATCAGTATCAGAGGCAATACCAACATGACCCCAGTGATCGCTGATAGTACTGCCATCACCAAACTCAACAACGAACATTATTAGCATGCCATCAATGGTGATTTCAGCGCGAGATAAAAAAGATACGGATTTTTTGTGGGGGCGCGAAAATTAGTGGGAAATAAACCGGGTGTGGGGAAGGGGTAAGGCTTGAACACCGAAAATACGAGCTGATATTCCAAAATTAAGTGCCAAAGGAACTTAACAAAAAACAGATCAAGAAAATTATTGCTTAAGAGCGTCTAATGCATTTTTTTTAAGCAAAACTCAATTTAAGAAAATTATTGCTTGATTGAGGTTAATGGACTTTCAGGCTTGAAGGCATCGCCCGAAGGAAATTTCTTCAAGCAGAAGTTTAAAGGTTTTTAAAATTTTTCTTCCTATTTTTGACTAATCTGTTTATTCATTTTTTAATCCACGCAATCAGTTATTATTAAAACATTCACAATTCACTATTTATCATCATCATCTACCATTATTATTACTATTATTACCCCACAGGAGAGCCATTCAATATGCTGTATGGGTCGCACACAGTGGAAGGTACTGAGGGTTCCTTGCCTTTGTTGCAGCCCTTCAACATTAACTGCGCAGCCATTTGCCTCATTTTATCCCGTTCAGTCTGATCTCTTTCCACATAGCTCTCCAAAACCTTGAACTCTACATGGGTCCAACATATTCGCATTATTTGAAAATAAATCTTTCAGACAACCCGTATGAGGGTTCAAAATCTGAGTAATTGATTTAGTTTAACTATAACAGAATTTTCCCTATTCTCTAAGCATAATTAGCATTCTTATGCAATTCATCCATAATCTATTCTGTACATTGATAATATGCAATCACTTCACAAATGTCACCGTTATTTCGAGGAAGCAATTACATTCCAGAGCCTGGAAATATCACTTATAAGGGCCAGGTATCAAAAGGCACTTTGAATCCCTGTAAAACCCCTTACTTTAGAGCAATTAACAAATAAATGACAGCTATTCATTTCAAGAAAACTATCGGTATTGGGAATCATTTTCAGGTTCAACAAACAAGAGACTGAATAATTACAGTAAGTGCCATACCAATCTGGATTCTCAATCACTTAGTAACCTTTTTTAATCAAGTAAATGTCAGATGTGAAGAACCATTCAGCAATTCTGTCAAGTGAAAATCAAACACTGCTTCGTCACTGTAAATTGAACATCAAAGTTTTTCGTTATCAGCCTTCATGTCCAGGATATTTCCAAGCTTAAACGATACTAGATCATTTTCGTGGGGGACGCCGAATGAAACCTAAAATTACAAACGTAAAAAAATGGAGACTAAATGAAGACATGCTGAAAAGGTGGACTGACTTAGATCTCTTGCCAAGAAGTCAGGGTATCAACTTTTACCTTTTCGAAAACCATCACTCGTCTGTAAATTTGGAAATCTGATTGTAAAAGTTTTAAGAAGTCCGACTCTAGAGGTCGTCATGAAAACGTTCTGCAGCATTTGTCAACGAGTGAAATTGAGAAAAGCATTGACAAAAAACTGAAGAGGTAAATTGAAAGCCGGAAATCAAACGAAAGAAAATGCGTCTTGGAGAAAAAAAAGAAGCATTAATACAGGCGTTAATAATTAAATATCAAACAAGATTATGTTAAAAAGGCAGCCATTACTAATCAAGCCGCCTCCAATTGACCATTCCACAATAAACAGTATATTGCTATCAATAGTACGTAATCAGCGTTTTTTCATATTAGAACGTATACAAAACTCATTATTACATTTCAGATTGAAAGCAAAAATGCAACGTTAATTTTACATATTAACCTCTAAGATACAGTGTGTGCATTAGCCTCTTCAGATCATGAAGAACTATTTAAATCTATTTGATTTTTCCAAGATCAACAGGTGTCGTAAATGCTGTCAAATATTCGTAATGCTTATA